>NC_041232.1:68555818-68716690 GCF_002837175.3 Physeter macrocephalus
TTTTTTTTTTTTTTTTTTTTTTTTGGCGGTACGCGGGCCTCTCACCGTTGTGGAGCACAGGCTCCGGACACGCAGGCTCAGCGGCCATGGCTCACCGGCCCAGCCGCTCCGCAGCATGTGGGATCCTCCCAGACCGGGGCACGAACCCGCGTCCCCTGCATCAGCAGGCGGACTCCCAACCACTACGCCACCAGGGAAGGCCCAAGATACATTTTTTTATACAGAGTATTCAGGTTTTTTAGTGCACAACCTGAAGCTCTCCAAGACCAGCAGTCTTTATAACAGAGCTACACTAAATTAGATCTAACAGGGCATATATTAGTGCGTCCAGCAAACATTTGTCGACGCCTATTTTTAGCCAGACCTCAAAGTCCACAAGGCCTGTAAGAATTCTGCCCCCCGCCCCCCCCGCAAGAGCTTGCATTCTAGAGGGGAAAGTGAGTGATAATAAACAGGAAGACAGATATCTGTGGGGCAGAAGCGCTATTCAACAAATTAAAACGGGGTGATGCCATAGAAGGTGAATGGGAGCCTTCTACATGTGGGGGCCCTGCAAGATCTCTCTGACAAAGAAACATTTAAACTGAGAACTGAATGATAGTAAGGAGACAGCTTGTGAAAACCAGCAGGGGGAATAGCCAGTGCAAAGGTCCTAGGACAGGATGAAACTTGGCTCCTTCAGGGAAAAGAGAATTGGTAGAGAAGAGTCAGAGGCAGGTCGCGCGGCACTTTGTAAAGCAGGAGGAGTTTGGATTTTTAGATTCAGTTTGATGCAGTACCATTGGCAAATATGAAGCGGAACAGTGACATGGCCTGTATTACATGTTTACAAGATAACTCTGCCTGTCATGTGGAGGATGGATGGGGGCAAGGCAGAACTGGAGGCATGAACACAAGTTTGGAGGCTCTTATTAGTTTCAGTGATCATACAGTTTGTTCAGATTAATATCCTTCTGAGAGTGAAAGGGGAGACTATTAATAGAATAGCGGGGAAAAACTGGGCCCTGCTGAGCATACCAGGACCTGTGGTTGCTGTAGCTCTTACAGTTGTCCTGGGAGGGTGAGAGTAGCAGAACCTGTTAGGTAACTTCATTTGATCCCCACAGAAAACTTTCTGTGTCCAGCGCACAGTAGGTGCCCAATAAATGTCTGTTGAGTGATTGAGTAAATGACCGAATCTGGGAGAGATTAGTATCCTTTCCTTATAAATGTTGCTGTGCTACAAGTATATTGTGAAGTCTAATTTTGATTATAAAAACCACACTCTTTTTTCAGTTTTTTTACAGAATACCTCACTGTTGCTGCTCTTTAAATGTTTCTAAACCATCTCACACATACTTCCATTTTCTTCCTTCATCTCCTCCTCTCTCCTGGGTTTAGTGTCCTACATACAGAGGTTCTGTAAATGTATTTGCTGCAGTAGTTTTATCAAAGGCAGGAATCCGAGAGGCATGGACAGTCTAAGCATCCCCAGGCAACTTTTTGATCTTTTCTTTGAAGCATCCTGTGCCATTTTTAATGCGCAATCTCAGAAGGCCTCCACCTGGGCAATCTGTCAGGGTTTGCTTACCGAGGCCAATGGTACGCGGTGCCCTAGCATCCCCCTCGCTCCCTTGACAGGGAGCCCCTTCTCTGTCCTCTTTTGCTCCTCCAGGAAATTAGTACCACCTTTTTCCCAGGTAAAGAAACCTAGGAATCATGTCCATAAGACCACCTCCCACTCTTTACAGGTAGAGACGCTTTTGCATGCTGTATAACTTGCACCAGAGTCTCAACATGAAATATTATCTTGCGCTCGTACTCTGATTTATGGACATAGAAAAAATTCAAACCGTTTTATTTTATAAAATTTGTATTATAAATTGTATACATTTCTGGCTTACTCCATTAATATTCAAAGCAGACATATCTTCTGACAAGGTCAATTTAAATAGAAGACTGACTTTAGAGAGTGTATACACAGTCGTAATGATGCCATGCTTGATGTGCCTGCGTGTGTGTGTGTGTGTGTGTATGCTTGAGCATCTGTGTGCATATGTGCTCATTACAACCCTGCCAATCCTTTATAGTCAATACCTGATGTAACCCAGTCAGTGCTGTTATGCTGGAGAGAAAATATTCCAGCTTGTATTCTTATACTCATTCCTCATATTTTATCCTACGTATTTGAGATAGACTATATCATTTGCTGACATTTGTGATTATTCAATGATGACACCTTACCTCTAGCTGGATTTATAAAACTAGTTTCTGTTTCAGATCCTAGGGAAATTCAGCTTCTTCAGATGACGCTGGAAGATTTCAAGGTGTATACTATCATAGTCCCACCCTTTGCTTAATTAGGGGAAAGACAAGGAACTTAGTATTAACCTCTGTTCGTCATTATGTAAATATGAACGAGAAGATTAGCTGCTGAGTAACATTATCAGAGTAGAGCAGAGCCAACTTTATCCTAAAATATAAACCCCCAAATAGTCACCCACGTTGGTGTGTATATTCACCTTAATATATTCAACAGAAATATTTAGAAAGAACAAATGTGGAACTTCTCTCTTTTGCTATTCTATGTAACTAGAAGTTATACTCCTGAAATGTAATATGCAAACATTTAACTTTCATAATTTTGCCTCTTATTGTAATAATAGAATCTACCAAAATGGGCACAGATTTCAGCAGGAAAACCTTTAGTTTAACTATAACAGAAGCCCCCGCTTGCAGTTAAAGTTACTGGAACCGTAAGAAACAAGACAGTGAAAGCAAGATATTTGAATTTTCCTTTTTAGAAACTTGATGGAAATGGTATAGGAAGAACATTCTTTGATGTTGCAGAAACTGATTGATTGCCAAGGATTTCTTCAAGACACAGACCTTCTATAAACTAGAAAGTGTCAGATATAGCAAATGTATTCTTCATGTCAGATAGCTTACTGTGATTTTTTTCCACTAAAATGCTAACATTTATCTTTCAGTATTGTGACTTACTATAGTAAATTATGATATTTGTCCTTTTGGCCAAAAATACCAGAAAGTAAAATGTAAATCTTTAATGGAAAATGTAATCATGTTTTTCCTTGGGCAGGAGTGGATATCAGGAAGGTGATTTTGCAGAAATGAGATACAATATAAGCCAGTCTGTGTTCTCCCAGCCTCCCATGAGCTCTCATTTTAGGTCAAATCTGGAAAATACAGACCAAGCTAATTTCATAAGGGCTGTCTTTTCACAAATGCTAGGTTACTAGAAGTCCAACTCTAATCATTAGAGAAATGCAAATCAAAACTGCAATGAGATATCACCTCACACCAGTCAGAATGGCCAACAGCAAAAAAAACCATAATTCAAAAAGACACATGCACCCCAATGTTCATTGCAGCTCTATTTACAATAGCCAGGACATGGAAGCAACCTAACTGTCCATCAACAGATGAATGGATAAAGAAGATGTGGCACATATATACAATGGAATATTACTCAGCCATAAAAAGAAATGAAACTGAGTTATTTGTAATGAGGTGGATAGATCTGGAGTCTGTCATACACAGTGAAGTAAGTCAGAAGGAGGAAAACAAATACCGTATGCTAACACATATATATGTAATCTAAGAAAAAAAATGTCATGAAGAGATTAGTGGTAGGATGGGAATAAAACACAGACCTACTAGAGCATGGACTTGAGGACGTGGGGAGGGGGAAGGGTAAGCTGTGACGAAGTGAGAGAGTGGCAGGGACATATATGCACTACCAAATGTAAATTAGATAGCTAGTGGGAAGCTGCCGCATAGCACAGGGAGATCACCTCTGTGCTTTGTGACCATGAGAGGGGTGGGATAGGGAGGGTGGGAGGGAGGGAGACGCAAGAGGGAAGAGATATGGGAACAAATGTATATGTATAACTGATTCACTTTGTTATAAAGCAGAAACTAACACACCAGTGAAAAACAGTTATACTCCAATAAAGATGTTAAAAAAAAAAAGTCCAACTCTCCGCCCTTATTTCTTTGCTAAAACCGTGGTCCTTTTACAGTGAGAACAGTTACTATGGCTAGGAGCTATGGAGAGAGTAAGTTTCCACACGAAAGTCCCTTTTCCAGTTTAAGGAAAAGTTAACCAAAGTTATGATGCAAAGTTCTGAGGAGCAACCTTTTCATAAGTGTCGTTTCAGCAAACCACTCACACTTTTGAACATTTCATACCTTTTCTCAGCCCCAAGTTGTTATTAACCAAAAAATATTCACCTACTGTAAAGTTAAAGAATACTGTAGAAAGGAGAAGCACACGGCCCTGTTAGGACTCTCTCTGTTGTCAGAACCTTAGCGGGCTCTGAGCAAGGCACTAAATAAGCTGCCTTCTGCTGTGTTCTGATTAGTCTTTAAAATGCACCAAACAGCAGGAAAAGGAGGGCATTGCTATAAATGTCTTTGTGCCGATGATGACTTTTCTTTTCACACCAGTTATGGCTGGGGGTGAAAGTTATCCCATTCAAAATTATAAATATTTGGGCTTCCCTGGTGGCGCAGTGGTTGTGCGTTCGCCTGCCGATGCAGGAGAACCGGGTTCGCGCCCCGGTCCGGGAAGATCCCACGTGCCGCGGAGCGGCTGGGCCCGTGAGCCATGGCCGCTGAGCCTGCGCGTCCGGAGCCTGTGCTCCGCAACGGGAGGGGCCACAACAGAGGAAGGCCCGCGTACCACAAAAAAAAAAAAAATTTTATAAATATTTGATATTGGAAAACGCTAGGTGAGTTTAAGACATGGTTAGTTGATTAGGTTACCGCCAAGAAGTAAACAATAGACTCGTTAAAGTTGTAATTAGTCACTGTTGACATATTGTATTTTTAATCAGAGCTCCATCAGGGGATAAAGTGGCTGAAATAATCTAGTGCTTTGTTAAAGAGAAGTAAGACCGGCTTTTAAAAATGCAGCCATGCCTTTTCCTTGGGATTTCTACACCACCTTTGTTCTGAGAAATTTGGTGACTTCATGTTAGGCTATAAAGTGACCCATGTTAGTTGATTAATCATTTTGTGTTGTGTTACATTGTGTCATCAATCAAAACATTTTTTAAGGTTCTCTGCTTCTTGGCAAGTCCAGAGTGAAGGGGAATTCATGGTGACTGAATGCATCAAGCCAGGTATTTTTACCTATTTACAGCTGCAGATAAAGACCCTAAGAGTAAGGGGTTAAGTAATTTGCCCGTGGCCACATGGTTGGCAAATAGCTAAAACTGAACTTGTAAACAAGGGCTGTGGGCTCCGACCCTTACCGTTACACCTCTTAGAGTCACCACTTGACCCTGCACATCCCACCGCATCGGCCAAGGCCCCCAGAAAGCTGTTTCTGCTTCCATCTGAGCCACGTTTCCTGTAGCCAGGGCTCCACGGTGCACATGCTGCTTCCAGGACCAGTGCGTGTTCTCCTCATCCCAATCCCTCTCTCTCCCCTTTCCCCGTCAAACTCCAGCTCTCATCCCACCTCCTCTATGAAGCCCGCCTGATTAATTCCGGCCCCACCTGCATATCCCTCTTTATGAGTTTTTCTCTCTCCTCCGAACACCTATCAGACTTCGAGCCCTAGATTTTCTGATGTAGACCTCATCTCAGATAACTTATCAGAGGAAAGGACTGAACATTTGTTCATTTTTCTCCCCAACCACATAAGGGTTAAGAACCACGTGGAATAGCTTTTTAAAAATTTTCTTTTCAGCCTCCGATCACATCTATTGCAGAAATAAAATTACGATTTAGAAATTTCAATTAACATACGCATCTACATAATGTGGAAAGAGCCCTTGTGAGACAAATAAGCACTTTCTTTGGACTCACTCCATTCTTTGTAGATACAATCTCTCTTTTCCCTGCATTTATTAAGCTAATAAAATGCATCTTGTTAAACATTGGCTAAAATAATGACCAGCCAACATTCTTTTCCTAAAGAGGCCTTGGACTTTTTATCTGTCTTATTCTTGGAATTGTATGGCTCTGGGAGTTATCTAGAATTATGTTTAAGTGAGAAAATTGTAATAATATGGCCCTCATCTTATTTTCATAGATATTTGCCTGTAGACTCCTAGATGCTATCTAATTTGGCTTCCTCACATGTCAGAGAGGCAGACTTTGTGGGCAGATATTTTGATTAGTATGTCCTTTCTCAGATATTGAAGCAAAGCAGTAGAAGTGTAGCAGGACTTTCTCAAAGCAGCAGCCAGCTGGAAAATGAACCCAATCTGCAAGATTATTAGGCCAAAGTCAGAAAACTTAGTAAAACATCTTATTCAACAAACATCTCTTTAACTTAAAATCATGTCTTTTTTAATGTGAAGACATGGTTTAAGAGTAGAGGGTTCAATTTACATACATACACTTAATGTTCTTTCATCTATCACATAACTCTACAGAGAAAAGAGATGGTTGACCGCTAACATGGAGGATGACATGTCCTTGTCGTGATAAGGGAAAGGAACACTCCTGTGACTGGTGCTGGTTGGCCCATTGAGCAGAGGCCTATAGTGGGAAAGGACCATCTTTCCAACAAGCCACTATCTCAGGAAAAGAGATGTCTTTATGAATGTGGTCCGCTCTGCTCTTCTATTAGCTATAGGATGGGGCTGAGGTTACTTCCAGATTAGAAATCACTCATTGTCAGTGAGGAGTCTCTGGGCTAGGAGGTAGGGCAGTGGTTCTCAAAGGTGGCTGCATATTGGAACCATCTGGAGAGCATCAAAAACTACTAACACTTTTGTCTCACCATCAGGATTCAGATTTACTTAGTTTGGGATGTGGCCTAGGCGTCAGGGAATTTTAAACGCAGCCAAGTTTGAGAACCACTAAGTTGGAAAAACCTACTTTCTGGTCTTGCTGATAGATTTCAGGAAGGCATTGACCCCTTTGTGTATACTTACTAATCTGATTTATTGCATCACAAGATTTTCCAGACTGGAAGAGATATATCAATAATATGTCAAAGATTCTTTCAATATAAGGCTTTGCAGAATTTCAGAATTTTTTTTTTCTTGCTCCTGGCTGAAGTTCTGGAGAAAAGAACCTAGGAAAGCATTTTTTAAAAAGTACGACTCCCTTAAAAAGAGTAAGTCATGCAGTCCATTTATGAAGCCAAATGGAAAAGCTTTCCGGGTCAAATGTTAAATCTTGCAAAAAATTCTTGAAGCTTAATTTATTTAATCCAAATATTTACGTAACATCTCAGTGATATAGTGTATGTGTTTAGAGCAAGTAAAGTGTTGATTTGGGGCTACTAATTTGTAGGGAAGCAAACTTTAGGATATGTGAGGGAACAAAAGTATGTAGCTGGGAAAGCCTATTAAGGGCATTGTCATAATGGGTTTCAGCAAAAGAAGGAATCCACTATCTGTATACCGAGCTTTGCTAATGACAATCAGCAAGAGGAAATTGCTCTAAACTGTAACAGGATCAAATTAGATAAACTGACTCCTTTCCTGACCATTGAGTTTTTCTATAGTAGAATCAGTTGCTGAAAGGGGTTACAGAGTCTCAGGAATATACTTCCTTGAGTATATACTACAGGCCCTTTCCGTTAGGTTGTAAGAGGGTATTGTTTGAATACACAGGACACTTACTAGGAAGTGGCTCCATTGTAAACAAGTATTAATTAACACCTAGCTAGAGGAGCTAGGCCCAATCAATTATTTTTAATATAAAATATAGTATTCTTACCCTGTTGGGTTTTTTAAATAGTAGCTTTATTGAGATATAATACATATGCCATAAAATCCACCTTTTAAAAATGTATAATTCAGTGGGTTTTGATATATTCACAAAGTTGTGTCACCATTAACATCTAAATCCAGAACATTTTCATCATTTCTTCGAAAAAACCTCATGCCCATTAGCAGTCCCTCCCCGTTCTGTCTCTCTGCATCCCTTGGCACATGCTAATTTACATTCTGTCTCTACAGGTTTGCCTATTCTGGACACTTCATATAAATAAAATCATGAAATATGTAGCCTTTTGCTCCTGGCTTCTTTCACTTAGAATAATGTTTTCAAGGTCCATCTGTGTTGTAGCATGTATTTGTACTTCATTCCTCTTTATAGCTGAGTAATACTCCACTGTATGGATACATTCATCCACAGATGGACATTTGGGTTGTTTTCAATTTTTTGTGTGGATGAATGTTTTCATTTCTTTTGGATATAGAGCTAGGAGAAGAATTGATGGGTCTTAGGATCACTGTATGTTTAACTATTTGAGAAAGTGCTAACCTGTTTTTCAATGTGACTGCACCATTTCACATCCCCACCAGTAATATGGGAGGGCTCCATTTCGCCACATCTCCACTAGCACTTGATGGTGTCCCTATTTTTATTATAGCCACCTAGTGGTTAGGAAGTGGTATTTCATTGTGCTTTTGACTTGTACTTTGCTAATGATTGGTGCTATCTTAGCATCTTTTCATATGCTTATTGGCCATGTGTATAAAATCTTTGGAGAAATATATCTATTCAAATCCTCTGTCCATTTTTTTAAATTGGGTTATTAGTCTTTTTATAATTGGGTTGTAAGAATTCTTTATATAGTTTGGATTCAAGTCTCAAATATGACTTGCAACTATTTTCACCCCAACTGGGGGTTGTATTTTCACTTGTCTCATGGTGGCTTTTGAAGAAAAAGGTTTGAAATTGTGATGAAATCCATTTATCTATTTTTTGTTACTGGTACTTTTGGTGTTATATCTAATCACTGTCCAATTTAAGGTTTTGAATATGTACTCCTATGTTTTGTTCTAGGAGTTTCATAGTTTTAGCTCTTACATTTAGGTCTATGATCCATTTTCTGTTAATTTTTATATATGGTATAAGGCAGCAGTCCAAGTTCATTCTCTCGAACGTGACTGTCTAGTTGCCACAGCACCATTTGTTGAAAAGACTATTCCTTCCCCGTTGAATTGTCTTGGTTCCCTTATCACAAACGACCATAAATGTATAAGTCTATTTCTAGGCTTTCAATTTTATTCCATTGATCTATATGGCTACTCTGAGGCCAGTGTCACACTGTATTGATTACTATAACTTTGTAGTTAGTTTTGAAGTTGAGAAGTATGAATCTTCCAACTTTGTTCTTCTTTGATCAAAATTATTTTGGCTATTCTATGAATTTTAGGGTTGGCTTGTATTTTCTGCCAAAAGGCAGCTAGATTTTGATAGAGATTGAGTTGAATCTGTGTGTTATTGGGTTATGTTAAAGATTAAATGTGTTAATCCTTAGTACTTAGTCCTTAGAATAAGTGCCTGATATATAAGAAGGCAATATAACTTGTTAGATATCACTATGTTATCATTTGAATTGTCTCAAGTAATCCTTTCTGTTTGATACTTTTGTATTTTATACTGAAATTGTCTTCTGTGTGGCATTTTTCTCTTCATAGTCACAAATTGCTTTCCTTGGTAAAAATTATTATATTTATATGAAAATTATGTTAATTGGTAAAATCTATTAGAATTGCCTGAGTGTAATTCTTACCTGTCTGGAGAAGCAGTCATAAAATCCTACATTGTAACACTGTAGAGAAGCATCTGTGAAGTTTCTCATTACTATTTCTGAATTTCATGAAGTCTTAAACTTAAGAATAATATCTACAAATGCTCTTATTCCAATCCATAAAATAATTATTTTCCCATTGGCTTAATACTCTGTAAATTGGGCTAGAAGCCAACTTCTGCCTATGTTCTCCTCTAGGAGTTTTATAGTGTCTGGTCTCACATTTAGGTCTTTAATCCATTTTGAGCTTATTTTTGTGTATGCTGTTAAAGAATAATCTAATTTCTTTTTTTTTTTTTTTTACATGTAGCTGTCCAGTTTTCCCAGCACCATTTGTTGAAGAGACTGTCTTTCCACCATTATGTAGTCTTGCCTCCTTTGTCATAGATTAATTGACCATAGGTGTGTGGGTTTATTTCTGGGCTTTCTGTCCTGTGCCATTGATCTATATTTCTATTTCTGTGCCAGTAACATACTGTTTTGATGAATATAGCTTTGTAGCATAGTCTGAAGTCAGGGAGCCTGATTCCTCCAGCTCCGTTTTTCTTTCTTAAGATTGCTTTGGCTAGAAGCCAACTTATTCCTTTAAATCACTAATGTGAGCTGAAGGCTAATGTGTACATTTAAAGTGAAGTTCGTCTTTGATTCACTTACTCATTGATTACAGACATGTCAGCATCCACTGGGCTTCTTTTGGAGATTTTGGTGAGAAATGCCAAAACCATGTCTTAGAGTTGAATAAGTTAATGTTAAAGCTTAAAACTATTTTGCGGTGGATATAGAAATACTGCAGGACAGTGCACTGAAAGACCCTCTCAGCTGTTTATCAGGATATCTAAACAATGCTTAATGTGGTAATTATGTGGCTCTCTTTCAAAACTAGAATTTATGAGTTTGAAGTAAGTTATACAGAAGATCTGATATGAAATAGGTATCCTTTCCATGGAGCTATCTTGGTTATAGCAATGTCCATTTAATTTTCTAAACCTTAAAAAATAAAGTGAAGTGAGATTCTCAAGATTCTAGAATTTGGTATCAGTGAGGGTTTTAACAAAAAAGCAGAATCACTGTAAGTGATACAGAACATGCGATTTATTAATCAGATTGGATTTTTCACAATTGTGGGAGCTGGCTTGGCAGTCTGTGTAAGCCTATTGCTTTTCTGTGTTGTGTTGTACCTGAAGTCATCTGAACCAAGGTCAGGAGAGAAAGATGGACATAAAGTCAGAGCAAGGTCAAACAGGAAAATCCATGAGGACAAACTGGAATCCAGGAGGATGCCTGGAACTTGCCTGCATCTCTCACCACCTCTAACCTCATTGGTGCAGATGACCTGCCAAAAAATCTGTGCCTTCTCTATGGAGCTGCATACACACCCAGCCTAGGATTCCGAGAAGCCAAACAAGGAGATCTTGTCAGAGCTAGAGAAACTGAACGCCCAGTTCTTTCCTGTGCCAAAAAGGTGAGGTGACAGATCAGTGACAAATTATGTGAGCTTCAAGGCCTGTGCCCTCAGTATGACCCTGGACACACTTTGGGACTGCACACATTTAAGTTTCTAAGAAGACTGTGAAGTTTTCTTTTTTAAGAGGTATTTCAGTTTATCAGCATTTATAAATATAAGTACAAGCCTTCAGAGGTTTCTCTGAATCTGAAACAGCAACTTTGTAAAGTACTATTTTGTTCCTGTTGATAATTTACTCATCTGAAGCCAAAAGCCTGAATTGCTTTAACTACCCTGAGATTTGAGTCATGTCTGCTAAACAGTGTTTTTAAGCACACATCAGTTAGCGATTTGCTTTCTATCCAGGGGTACATGTGAGCTTCAGAGATAATGCTAGACCATTGCTCTCATGTCCTTTTCAGAATGATTCCATTTAGAACATCTGTCAATATCATGCTGCAACTGGGGACAAAATAGCTTTGTGTTTTGCTGCCTCCTGCTGAGTCATAATGATCCAATGTTAGGGAAACACATGAAAAGCATTGATTCTGAATGGATCTATATTAGTGAACCAAATGATTTAAAAGCTCTTTCAATTCAGGTAAAAATTTCTCAGATCAGGGAGCAGCCTTATCCTGACCCTGATTGTGAGAATTATTGGCAAGCTGCAGTGTTCTCAGTAAGAATACTCATTGAGCAAATTTGGGTTTTAGCAATTTCAAGTCCAGAATTTCAAGGTCTGCTAGATCTTGACCCCAGAGTACTATGCCTCTTATGTATGCAGAAAAACTGGAATAAAATTGGAGAAGTGTAAGAACTCACGAACAAGGAAAGTGTGGATATGATTTGAGTTTAGAAGGTAAAGAGTAGGGGTAGAGAGGACATTCTAAGGGAAAAATTAATGATAGTAGAAAATAAGATGACTGGACTATGGGCTATAATATGAAAATTAAAATAAACTCTTGAGATAATAAGACTGGTACTTTCATTGATTTTCTAAAGCCTTCCACAAATGAGTACAACACAATTATACAGAATGAGAAATGTCAGGTGGAAAAATAAGTATCAAAACAGGGGATTTAAAAAATCATATGAGAGTAGTTTGTACAACTCTATAAAGTACATTTGAATTTCTAGATGAGATGATTAATGTCCTACAAAATTACAACTTTGCAAAACTGATCCTACTGGAGACAGGATTAAAGGAACCAATTACCAGAGAAGAAATAGAGAGCAGTTTAATCTCCCCCAACAACACACACATATCACCTGGACAAGATGGTTTCATAGAGAAATTCTTTCGAACATTTAAAGATCAGATAACCTCCATAATACTTAAACTACTCTAGCACACAGAAAAAGAAGGAAACTTTTCATATCCTTTCAATGAAGTGATTATAATGTAAAGCTCAAAACCAAAGATTGTTGCAAAAGCGAGACAAATCTTACTTATTAATACTGATGAAGAAGTTAAATAAAATGTAAGTAACATAACCAATGGCACATTAAAAGATACTACATCATGAACAAGTGAAATTTATTTCAGAAGTATAAAGGTGTTGCTATATAAGGAAATCATTCATAAAATTAAGCTAAGGAGAAAAACCGGGAGATCATCTCAATAGAAGATGAAAGAGTAATTGACAAATTTAATATCCACTCATGCTAAAAGCAGCCAGCATCTTCCTTAATTAAAAAAACATTCTTTAGTTGGAGAATTTCCAACTAAAATCAGAAACAAAGATGTCCACTGTCTCTACTACTCTTTAATTTTATAGTAGAGGCATCAGCCATTGAAAGTAGACAAGAAAAAACAAGTAGAAGCATAAAAATGTGAAAGGAAGAAATAAAGTATACCTATTAATCAAGGATATCTGGAAAATTCAAAATAATGAATTGAAAAACCACTAAAAAAAATAAGAAAATTTGGCAAAGCACTGAGTAATAAAACCAATATACAAAGTCAATAATCTTCACATAAACAACAAAACAATAATAGGCCAAAGTTGACAGATGAATCCCAAGTTACAAAAGCAAATAGAGAAAATCATATACTCAGTTGTGAACTTAACAAAAATATCCAAAATCTGTGTGAGGAAAACCATAAATTAATCCTGGAAGTCACAATAGATGACTTGAACACATGGAAGACATATGATTTTGGATTAGAAGACTCAATATTATAAAGATGTTAAGAAGAGAACAATGAGGAGGGGATAACTTTTTCAGATATTAAACATTGTATACTTAACTGGTGCTGCATGAAGAGACAGTTAAACCTGGGGAACAGAAGAGAAGAATCCAGGAATAGACACAACTGTGTATGAAATTTTACTATATGATAGAGGTAGTATCTTAAATCAGTGATGAAAAGATGAATTTGTATGTAAGTTGTATTTGGACAGCTATCATGAGATAAGTTTGGATCAATTCTTCCTAACATATTTATGGTAAATTCCAGGTGAGTTAGATTTTTAAATATAAGTTGAAACCATGTAAGTAGCAGAAGAACACATAGTGAATTACTTTATTATCTGGCATGGGAAAACCTTCTTGTGATTCAGAATTTGATTTCTCCTCCCCCAGCCATCAACAATAACAATAAAAGTCTTTTGGGTGGCATAAATATCACAAGCAAAGAGACAAATGGGAAAAAGTATTTGCAACTTAAATAACAAGGTTTTAATGTCCCTAATACACAAAGAACTTCTAAAAATAGAGAGATAAACCATTTTTAAAAACTGAACAAGAGATATGAGCCTTCCAGTCACACAAAAAAGGAATACAAATAACCCTTAAATGTATGAAAATATGCTTGACCTTGATCATTGTAAAAGAGACACAGGCTAAAACAGTATTAAGATATGGCTTCAGACCTATCAAATAGAAAGCCAGATGTTTGACAATCTTCTCTATAGGTAAGCACAATGTAAATAGTAAGCTGAGAAATCTTCAGAGATATATATTGAATTATTCATGAAAAAAATATTATGATGCCTGGTATTTGCTTCAAAATAATCTGGTAAAGGGAGAGTTTTGGATACATGAAACAAAGTTGGCCATGTATTGGTAATTTAGAAGCTGGGCCATCAGTATATGGGTGTACACTACTATTCCCTCAAATTTTGTATATGTTTGAAAGTGCTCATAATAAAAAGTAAAGGGAAAAAGGGGGAAATTCATACAGTTTCAAAGGATACCACAAAATTAAGCTAAAGGGAAATTTTTACCTTATAGAAAAAAGAATTTTAGAGAAATAAAATTATACATTGGCTTAGAAGTGCACTTAATATGTGAGAATAATGATATAACAATGGAGAAAAACCAATTTAAAGCTGACTTGTGTTGGAATTTTTACCCTTTATTTTCGGGATGAGTAAGCTCAATGAATTCTTGGTCTATCGCTATTATATTATATCCCTTGACCATAAATTGAAACAAAATGAACACATTTAAAAATAGATTTGTTTGCTCCAGTAGACACATTGGCCACTGTCAACAAATAAAAGTTCAGTTAAGTTGATGTTGATTTATACTTGCAGTTTAGTTTGAATGTTCCATATAGGCTCACATCCATTAATTCTAAATAGCATTTAGGATGTATCGAAATAAAAATTATCTTTGATAAACTTTGCTAACCGAACAAAATGCTATGGAATACACTGAAGAGTATGTTTTTTGTTTTTATTTTAAATTTACACCCTCCCCCCACAACTTCCCTCCTTCCAGAAAATGCCTTCTGTTCTGATGCACAGGCTACAGGCCCCTAGCGTACTTCAGCCGTCCATAATTTAACTGTAACCTCCTGGACATGAATGTGGTGGTAGGAAGCCGTATTTCAAGGTCAGTTAATGAGAACCACCTTTAGGCTATCATTCAGATAATGAAGTGCTTGCTGTGAGAATCCCAGACCTCAAATGCTCTTACTGGAGCCCAACACAAACCAATCAAATAAAGATAAATGAGGAAATATTAAACATCTGTCCATTTTATGATTGATAGTTTTATTTTATTGAAACCATCTACACTGAATGTAAAGTAGTATCAGTGATATTTTATTTGTCTACTATTTTAAGCTGTCTGAAGTACCTTAAGAATGGTTTTATGAATTTAATAAGTTCAAGTCACAAGGTCATAACTTGTCATGGCATCCTTAAGATCGTTACTTGGAGAACTATCAGAGTTTGCATGGGTTAGTCCATCTGTGTAGTAGTCATCCACACATATCTCTAGCATTTGTTAAGCTCCCCACTAGACAAATCGGAGTGTATCCTCAGAGCGATGCAAAATATCATGCAAAACAGGAGGTGCCAATGAGTGTTAGATGGACAAATGGATGCTTTCATAGGGGAGCCCAGTTCTCTGAGCTCTGACCTATTCAACTGACAAGTTTATATGCTCTCTGCCAGCACAAATCTCACTTTCAAAAATTATAGTCCCTCTGTACTTTCTCTTTTCCCAGGTTATTTGAAATTGCTCTTCTGAAGATATAAATATTCTACTTTGAGGAAGTTTTTATACTCTTGTGCAACTTAAAATAGAAAAATGAGCTCAGGAAGCCAGACCTGGAAAGTACCAATGTCATTATTTAATCTAAACATTCACTTTACAGATGAGGAAGGAAGGAGAATCCAAGCTCTGAACTTGGAGAGGCACCACTTCCACCAACTGCCCCAAAACAAATTTCATTAATCATGACTTTTGCATGGCTCTGAGAATCTTAAATATTAAATATACACTAACACATATGTATTGAGCTCCTCTTATATGTCAACCACTATACTGGGCTCTGTGGATCGAGCAGTGGGCAAGGAAATTAAATTCCTGACCTAATGGAATTTATGTTGAACAAGAATGAAACAAAGCAGGGTAAAAAAAAAAAGAGAAAGACAGTATGGGCAACCTCATTTGAGATATTTTAACTATGAAAATCATGTTCCCAGAGAAAATTCCCTTCCCTCATAGAATGAATATATTTCTACTTTCTACCTATCTAACCCAGTTTCCATTTCAAATCATAATGAACACCAGTCTTGGGGTTTCCTCTATTAGAAATGTCACCCCATAAATTAGGTAACTTCCCTGCACGTGATTTCTCATCTGTAAACTAAGGGCTAGACCACATGATTACTTAGATTTCCTTCTACCTTTAAGATTCTTCATTAAACAGAACCTCATGGGCGTTGTGAATTCTTTTCCCTACTCTTTCCAGACTCTTACCTTCCCACGAAAGGCTTTGAGGTCGACGCTGCGGTTTCTGTATCTAAAAGACCTTCTGGCTCTTGTGGTATGGTTTGTGACACAGTGATAATGGCAGAGAGTCAGACACATTTCCTGAAACATGTCAATCCTCTGGCTTTTTCTTCCCTTTTAGATTCATAGAACCAAGAACTAACAATCCCATCAATCATTGCACGGGAATAAACAATACTGCTAAACTTGTCAGCTTTTTGATCCTTACCAGATCTTTTTTTTTAGCCCAGTTCTTAGAAAACAGCCTTTTTTACCAAGGCTTTTATTTTTCTTTGTGGTGGTGTATTTGCTGTGCCAAGGATAGACTATTGAGGTCACATGATTTTAGGACTCAGAAAATCACATAGTAATAAAAGAGGAACAAAGCTAAATACAAAAGAAATTTCTTTAAAAATTACAAACTAAAAATGCAAAAGAATTGTATATATAAAATAATTCATTTTTAAAAGAAACTTGGAGGCAAACTATCTCATACCCAGCTTAATATGTCAATTTCTTTAAATAGTCTATTGAAGACACTAAATAAATGGTTTCCACAGTGCCAAGCTTTGCATTCATTTCAGGTGGAATTTATGTTCAATGCCACAAAATCTCCACCATCTTTCAGTTAAAGAAAAGACCCTGTGTAGGCTGCAGTAGAACTGATTCGTGTTAGCCAGGATTGTTGACTCTGGATTAGAGCCTGATTGGGAGGCAACCGCAGGCAGTTTATGGACTGCAGATTGGCTACAGGTCAGAAATACATGGAAGGGGGCTTCCCTGGTGGCGCAGTGGTTGCGCGTCCGCCTGCCGATGCAGGGGAACCGGCTTCGCGCCCCGGTCTGGAAAAAAAAAAAAAAAAAAAAAAATTAAAAAAAAAAAAAAAAAAAGAAAGAAATACATGGAAGGGCATGTAGTTGGCAAGTAGTGATAGTCTCATTCTGTAAGTGACAGTCTCCCATGCGATGGTCCTGAATCTCCTCTCGTACCTAATTCCTCCCTATGCTATAAGGTTAAATGCAAGTTCATCTTCCTCTACAAAATCTGCTCTGACCATTGCAGTCCGTGAAGATTATTGTTTTGTTTGAACTAAAAGCACAACTATTTGACTCATTTATCAACCAATCATGTTCCGTCTTGTAAAATTATGTTGTATTTTCTTTCATCCTTGTTCAACTTTTAAGTGTATGCATGCCTTGACAGAAACTAGATTATGGATTACATTTTTGGAATTTTCATCTTTGGGCCTGATACTGTATATTGGAGGTATTTAACTAGATTTGCTCAAGACTTAGCCTTTTGTGACACTGTCACCAAAAATATTGCAAAAAGCATAGTTAACTGTAAGCAAAGTTTTAAAATGTGCTGATGTATCTTCTTGATTCTATTCTTTTCAATTTTCCAGGAAACCACAATATCCTCCAACTTTATCTTGTATTTAGGTAACCAGTAGCTTCAATTTCTTCCCTCTGATTATCAAGGATTGTGTCCAGGGAAGAATTTTGCTTTAATTACTTAACTATCTTAGAATATTTAAATTTCACCTCTTTTTTTCACAAGAGAATTAACAGTTGTATCCGATTTTACTGGTGAAATGACAGACTTTATCACCCTTCAGAGGAGTTTCACATGAGCAAGTTTGGAAGGGAAAGAGAGACTAAGGTAGAGTGATGGGGGTGATGATAGACCTTAGATGGGGGAAACCTTACAACTTTGACAGCAATCTCCTCTAGCAACCCATTTGGCTCAAAGACTATAGGAGCAGCAACATCTTCAACCAAAAAGTCCTGGTAAGATATTTGGCACCAACCCAAACGCAGAACTACTCACTGCCGGGGAGTTGATCAGATAATGAGAAAATGCAGACATTTTCTAAGAAGAATTTCACAACAGTAGTGGAGATATCTGTATCCCTGCATTAAGGAAGGCTGGTTGTTGATGGTTGCTATGCACCTCTTCCTGAGCAATGGTTATACTTTGTATAGATCTTAAAAAAGAAAAAGAGTACATTCACAGTCAGCAAACATCTACCCTGAGAGTCCTACTCAGTGAAGAAAGGATGTTATAAGAGAGGAAAGCTTTAGTGCAAAAATATATATTGGCAGCTCTCAAAACACCTGACCTCAAAAACCATTCATTAATTAAAGAAATATACATCCATCAACCATAATACATTTAGGAGGATTTAGCATCAATAGGGTTCAAATTTTAGAAAATTCTAATGTAAAAACATTGTAAATCTTCCAAATGATGTAATAATACTGGCTGGCTAACTACCTAATCATCATCTTCATCATCATTTATCCAAAGACATGGAACCTTTTAGTTTTGACCCTGTACCAAAATGACAACGTAAAAAATAAAGTTTTGTTTAAATTGATGAATATGTGCATCATTTTCTTACATGTAGAGAAATGATTAGAATTATGTAGCAGTTTTCAGATATGTCCATGGAGCAGCCTGTTGTTGACATTTAATTTTGATCACCTCAGAACTCCTGAAGAGTACAATGTTTTCTGGATTGTAGAGGTGAGGAAATATTCCTCCTTCTCACCTAATAGGAGAGAAATGTTTCTATTCTAGGGACGTCTTCATAAGCCTTCCTCTATCCATCTGTATAACCCACACATCAGAAAGTTGTACCAAATGGCAAATCATTTTGCTAACCTCAAGAGTGGAAAGCACATCAAGTATTTAGTGGGTGATGGTGTAATTCAAAGGTATGTGGTGGTAGTTTTCATGTCATCACTGTTTTTAGCATTAGCCCTTGGCATCACCCATAGCCGTTGTAACAACAGAAGAAATTAAAACCAAGGCAGGAGAGGTTAGGGCAGTGGGTGACATGGCAAGTGATGTTCCTTCAGGAGAAATATTAGAAGAATTACCATAGTTATGCCTCTGAATAGCTCTTCCCTTTTTTCAAGGCCTAGAAAATATTCGGCAGATTTGCCAAATACAGCATATTTGCCGTTGGAGAACTGAGGGTTCAGTATTTCAGAACGTAAGATTTTAAAACATTGCTTTTGAAATGATTTCAAATCAATGTTTTAAAGGTTGTCATTTCAGCTGTGAAATTTTTTAAATTAAAAAGGAACATTTTGTATGCATATAATAGAAAACTCATCCTGCAGGATAACATGCAGAATATTCCTCTAGGCTTTTCTCTTCCTTTACTCATATATAATTTCAGTCTCCCTCTAGCACACTTGCATCATCTTGGACAGTTTTTTCTATTCCCTGTGACTCTTTTTTCCTAGCACCACACTCCTGATTCCAAGAGACACTGGCTTAAAAAAAAAAAAAAGCTATAACTCTTTTAAGTTCTACTATTGCTGTGGCAATAGCCATGGTGGGTATCACGTAGCTTTTTGTTCCATATTACCTGACATGATATAAAAAGATAGGTACTAAGTGAAATCATAGAAGAGTCCTTACTCCTGAAGCTGCTCTGAACTAGTTAACTCACTGAATCACAGAATAGAGGCATTCCAATTTTTTACCCTTGAAAGCTAAATTTACGTTGCTTTGCAGGAAGGCAAAGGAAAACCAATTTTAATCATAAATACTTATTTTTCCTCCTACACAGGCCCACCCAGACCATCACTATGACCGATGGGGACTATGATTATCTGATCAAACTCCTGGCCCTTGGAGATTCGGGGGTGGGGAAGACGACATTTCTTTATCGCTACACAGACAATAAATTCAATCCCAAGTTCATCACGACAGTAGGGATAGACTTTCGGGAAAAACGTGTGGTGAGTTTTTAACTGTACCCTTAACTGGTTGCTGATCCTTCTATATAAGATAAGGATTAAGAAGCTATGTTTATTGCATTGCAAGGTGACTGTCTTTTATCACATGAAATTCATAACCTGTCACTATAATCCAATTTAAATATTATTTTTTACTGTCTCAATTATAAATAACATTTTGCTTAGAAAACATTGAGTGGCACTATCACTTGTCTCCAGAAGTACACAGGGCGACTAAAATCATTTATGGGTTTCTATAGTGTGTTTTCTATGAATTCTTAAGGAAACTTTCAAAACCTGAATATGTATCTAAACTCATTAAGTCTTGATCTGAGTTCCTCAATAAAAACAAGTGTTCATTTTCCTATGCTTACAAAAAAAGTTAAAAGAATGATTGGCAAATAGCTGGAACATGAGCTTTGTGAGTTCTTGCTGCATTTTTATTTATGTGTAGACTCAGCCATCAATCACTAGCTCCTTATGAACAGAATGTGAGACCAATCCATGCTATTTTTCAGGATAAAGGATTTTAAGTGAGAATCACAACCACTTCCTTCTCCTATGCTAGACGCTAATGACAGGAATAAGGATATTGTGACATGTGAGACGTGTAACATAGGCACAGAAGCTTAGCCAGATTTACTGCCACCCAAGGTATTCTTGATTGCCAAGATGGCGGCGGCTTCCAGTTGATATCACAAATCCAAAAAAAAAAACAAAGAAAATGAGGTTGAGAAGTTAAATCATGGTTCCTTATAATGTCCTGTACCTTATCTGAAAGTCCAGTAGTATAGTCTTAGCAAACTTGCTCCCAACCCTTCCAGGGTTTTTCTGTGCCTTCTCCCCTCCCAATTCCCCTCCCCCAACCCCAATCTAAGTATAAATCTTTGCAGAGTTTTCCCTTTAAAACATCTTCACTAAGCCATAAGTAAAAGAACTGGATAAATATTAAAATTGCTATGCTTTGTTTAAATAAGAAGTCAAAAGGCCATCATTTAAAAAGTTTAAACTTTTCTAAAAAGAGCCTTTGAAGGAACGACTAGTAAGGAAAGACTTGAAATATCCTGTGTAAACTTATTGAGAAATTCCATGTGTTTTTCATTTTGAAAGTCCAGTTCACAGTAGAGGATACTCAGGTATTTGTAAAGCATTTTACTGTTTTAAAAATGCCTTCACATCTGCTATTTCATTTAAGTTTGCAATAACTCTGTAAAGTAGGAGGAGATGATGGGTCTCAATTTGCTAAAGGAAAATAAGATTCTATGAAGTTAAATGAAGAGTCTGTATTTGAACCTAGAACTTGGGTCCTAAATCTAATGTTTGCTGCCTCCATGAGGAAATGACAGAAGGTGTCTAATTTAAGTTTGCAGGATGCCTAAATTGTTTTGAAAACCATACTTATACTTGACATTTAAAAGTGAGAGTATATGTGATACTTCTGGGGGAAAAAAACAGAGCAAATATTTATTTTGCACTATGAACTTTGATTATAGTAATGAAAAAATATGCTGAGTGAACCAGAGAATTTGAATGCTGACAAAATCCAAAGCAGTATCAACTGATGACATTTGTATTTTTTCAGGTTTATAACACACAGGGACCAAATGGGTCAACAGGGAAAGCATTTAAGGTGCATCTTCAGCTTTGGGACACAGCAGGACAAGAGCGGTAACAGTGAATTACTTTGTTTCTAGCTACAAATATCTTAGGAAAACTTATTTTAATGTGAATGCTGTATGTGGTATGTGGACTTGTAAGGATATGCAACTCTCCTTCTGGTTTCAAAATAAACATTTGTATCAAAAAATAAAAATATTTGTAGTTAATCGACCATAACTAGCACTGTGTATTTGGTACAGATTTCAAAAATCAGATTTTCAGAAATCTCTGTGAAAATTCTTATGCATTGTCTTTGTACTTTGTAATAGGGGGAAAAAAAAAACTTCTCCAGAATTTAATTAAACTAAGGTGGGAAATTGACATTGTTACAAGTACTACTTGAAGAGGGAGTTGAAGAAAAGGGTGTTAATATCTTTCTCATCTCTTTCTGCCCTTACACACAGACTCTCATCCTGTGCCGTTTGACTGGCTTTACTCTCTGAGATTTTGGTCTCACCGTCACCCTCCAGCTGGAATGTTTTACTCCCTTTCCACCTTCCCTGAGCCTCTCCTTTCACCAGGCCTGGCTCACATTACACCTGCTCGGCCGGGCTCTTCTGAACACCCCAAGTGAAACAAACTCCCTCCTTCTTGAACTCCTACATCTATTCTTCCAGCCCTTAAATTAATTAATTATATACCACCTTGCAGTAAGGTGAATCTTTTATTTTTATCTCTAACTGCTGGTCTTTGATTCACTTGTGACCTTCTCACCCCAACACAATTGTGAGCTTTATAAGGACAGAGGCCATACTTGGTTTTTCAGCCTCGTCTCTGGTACAACGTCCAAGTCAAGAGACACTCAGTAGACAGTAGTGTGGATTGTTTAGAGCTGGAGGTGCTATGCCATTCTTTGAGGTTCAAACTTCCGGAGTGCAAAAGACCCCAAGCTAGTGAAGCTTTTCAATATTAGATTAAACAAAAATTGGCAATAGATTGTCAGAGAAGGTATTTAGAAGGCACATACCTCCCAATTCTACATCACATGTCTTACAATGTTTATGCTGGTAAACACTTCAGTCTTTGAAATGAATCCAAAACATTCTCGCTTTCAGTGAGTATAAACGCCAGGAGAGGTGCTGGGCCCTCTCTGTGAGCTTTTTTGACTGTGAATTCCATTTACACACATCCTTCAACACGGCTGGTTCTTCTGAAGTCATTGCTTACCAGAATCTCTGTTCATGTGTCAGTTTTGTTGTCACAAAGATGTATGTTTTATAGACCGATTTAATTCATTTTTTGACGAAGGAATATGAGAAAATGTGGTTCCCATATGTCTTCGCACACGATGTGTCAGCCTAGCATGATGGCAGGCTTCTCTCATCTGTCCCCTTAAGACAGCTGCTCCAGGAGTGAAATAGGAACTACGAGGGACAGTCTTAGTACATCAAGGTTATGCATCCCTTGAGAATTTTGCATTCTGTGTACAGAAGGTGCGGCTAAGCAGCAGGATAAACAGTGCCTCACACCTCAGCCCGGTGCCTGAGGACGACTGGAACTGTAAGGCATGTAAGATAACGATTATTGATAAAAGTCACAGTATGGGAAGGAGGAAGAAAAATCATACCCCTTATGTAAACCGAAAGGGTGCAGGGCACAGGCTTAGTTCTCAGCGAGGGTGGAAGAGCCATAATGTGCCCTGGGATCTGTTTTCTCATGGGGCCCTAGCTTTCCCCCCCCGGGGACACAATGAGGTTGGTGGGTGAAGCTAGAAATCAATAAGCTTTCCCCTGGAGTAAACCCTGGAAAGTAAGGGGGTTAACAAGGGTACTGGGCTGAGTGGTCCAGGGTATGCCGCTGGTCCAGAGCAAGAGTATTTTACCCCTGTTGCTGTGGATGCAGAAGTGTTTGCTCCAGTGAGATCTTATCTAGCAAGTGTGTTTTAAAGTAACTGTCATGTGCTGTGGGCAATGAGAGGGGGATAAAGCACAGTCTTATCCTCAAATGAGACACACACACACACACACACACACACACACACTCTTAAGGAGAGGACAGAGAGCAGACTATTGTGGCTGAGATAGCCACACTCTTGTGGTTTGAGCAGGAGACAGTTTTGTGAGTACAGCTAGTTCCCAAAGACAGAGAAAGAACCCTTCAATAAAAGCCCTGTAATCTCTGAGCTTCTAGTGACTGGTAGGAACAAATCCACAGGAAGAAAACTGAGTAAAACTTTTGGTATTTCATAATCATCGTAAGTATGTCCTACCAAAGGAATCTTATTTTGGAAAT
The DNA here is from genome assembly GCF_002837175.3 of Physeter macrocephalus. Lineage (NCBI taxonomy): Eukaryota > Metazoa > Chordata > Mammalia > Artiodactyla > Physeteridae > Physeter > Physeter macrocephalus. Next base: position 68,579,652 of record NC_041232.1, read on the forward strand.
AAAAAGTCATTAAAATATCTCTTCTCCTTGCTTTGGTATTGAAAGTATTGTTCTCTATTGAAGTCATTTAACACTTTAATAATGTATATCCTTTGCTATTTTCTTTCTTTATTTCTTTATCTAAATTTGACAGACATTTAGCGAGCCAAAAATATGCTCAGGGCCATAGAAACACAATGGATAGCAAGTTAGAAACACAGCTCCTTTTTTCTTGGAGCTACCGGGGTAGAATTTGGACAAATAAACAATTGCAGTAATAGCTTTAGGACAGTAACAGGAAAACAAAGAGTGGTTGTCAGGTGCACCAAGAGGAGTCCATAAGCTACATGAGGCTTTTGGGAAGTCAGCGTGGGGAGGTGATACTGTTATATATAAATATATATACTCATACACAATGTATGAGTGAATCTTATCCAGGCTAAAAGGATAGAAGGTAAAGGAAGCATGAAGGTGAGGTTACCCACAGGAATAACAGCATGTGTGAAAGCCCAGGGGAGAGAGTGAACTTTCGAAGAACTAAAAGAAGTTCACCATATGCCTGTGCGTAGTCAGAGATGAAGCTGGATAGATGAGCAAGGGTTAGTTCATGCAGAGCCTTGACGGATTGTTGAAAAGTTCAGTCATTATCTTAAGCAAAGTACCATCATTTAAATGTTTTTAGCAGACGATTTATATAATCAGTGGGAAGAAATCAGGGAAGGGGAGGATCCCATACAACACTGGAGACAGGAAGCCTGTTGAGAAGGCTGTTGGAATTATCCAGGTGGAAGATAATGGGTCCAAAACTAGAGTAGTGTCAGGGTACGTGGACAGAAATGAGAAAGTCAGGAGATATTTGTTGATTGCTTGTATATAGCAGGTGAAGTAGACAGGCTCTGGTGACCAAGGAGGATGGTGATGTCATTGACAGAAAATCAGGAGGAGGGGCCAGTTTGGTTTTAAACACATGAAGCTGAGGGTACCTTAGTTTCCTCCAAGTGGAAATACCAAACAAGTAATTGGGCATATGGTGCGGAGGGCAGGAAAAATCTAGACCTATAAATTTGGGGTTCAACATATAGGCGATAATTGAGCCAGGGAAATGAATGAGATTAACCAGGGAATATATGTAGTGGAAGAATGGGTCAAGAATAGAACCCAGAGGAAACCCAAGAATCTACAAATAGGCCAAAATAGGAGATCAAAAATTAGGAGGACAGGGCTTCCCTGGTGGCGCAGTGGTTGAGAGCCCGCCTGCCGATGCGGGGGATGCGGGTTCGCGCCCCGGTCCGGGAGGATCCCACATGCCGCGGAGCGGCTGGGCGCGTGAGCCACGGCCGCTGAGCCTGCGCGTCCGGAGCCTGTGCTCCGCGACGGGAGAGGCCACAACAGTGAGAGGCCCGCGTACCGCAAAAAAAAAAAAAAATGAGGAGGACATTTAGGATAGGAAGTGATACACTTCTCTGTTTCAAAGTCATGTGCCTTTCTAAAAATCAATTGCCAAATTCACTTCTTTATCAGTATAACCCAAACCTTCTCTGGACCTTATGTGTGATCTCTTGTTTTGCCCATTGCTGACACTGAAGTGGATCTCAGAGCATCTTCCACTTCCCTGAGGATGTCGGGGTAGAAGGGGGTTGGAACAAGAGAAAGTCTTTACGTGGCACATGAAGAAGTGCATTCTTCAAAACCCTCCATTAGAGATGAGACTTCTGGCTTTCTCTCCTCAACTACCAAGTCTCTCTGCCCTTCCCTCATTCCCCTAATCAACGTCCTCTTTTCCTTTCTTCACTGTCTTCCTTCCCTTGAAGAGATGCATGCCAGCCTAAAGCTCAGTTTTACCCCTAAAGAGTGCTTATAAAAGAGTTTTCTCACCAATGTTGTTCTTCCTTACAAAAGAACCCTAGTTCCAGCTGCTAACAAGTTGTGATTTTCTGCATGCCATCACGGGCATCCATTTTCAGGCTACCATGTGCCACGCCTCCTTCTGGGCACAGACAGGAAATTTGCAAAGTATAAGTTAAAGTCCCAACTCTAGAGTGGCTTCTATTTTAATTGTGGGCCACGAGATGCCCGTGAGCCAATGAGAGAAAGATTCCAAGGGGCTGCGTAAGCGAGCGTGTGGTTGAAGTGTACAAACTCTTGCACGCATACCTGCTCTGGAACATGAAGCCGGGACGCGATCTTAAACAAATCTACAACCAGGTGTTCTCCCCGACCCTTCAGCAGTCTTTCTGCCCGTTTGGCAGAATAATCCAGAGGGATGCCATGGCAAGTTCATATCGGAAAGGGAAATAGTGTTGTTTGTATTGTAGAATAATCCGGAGGGAGAATAATCCAGAGGGATGCCATGGAGAGTTCATATCTGAAGGGGAAATAGTGTTGTTTGTATTGTCATCAGAATTCGCATGTGGACTGACTTTCAGAACTATCCAATGTGCTTTTTTGGCAGATTCCGGAGCCTCACCACTGCGTTTTTCAGAGACGCCATGGGTTTCTTATTAATGTTTGACCTCACCAGTCAACAGAGCTTCTTAAATGTCAGAAACTGGATGAGTAAGTGGGACTGAGTAACTTCCGTTGGCCACGTTGCTTCTCTGCCTCACAAGATGAAACCAGATCGGGGACCACAGATTAAAAAGACACAAGTTTAGTGTTTCCTGTGTCACCTTCAAAGCGGTGGCTTTTATGTGGCTCCTCCAAAGTGGCTTAAAATTGTGTTTTCCTTTGACGCCTTAGAAGGATCACCACCTATACGTAAGGACTTTATTGTTGCAATTGACAGGCCATTAATTCCACTTATCCAGTAAGTCTTGAAGGACGTCTTAAAACTAAATGAGTGGTCACAGCTACTCCATCTAGCCTGGTGGGGACACGGAAAAACAGCAGCGTTTTCTGAGGGGGCAACGGGTACCTACAGTGTGTGCCCTTGCGCGTGGGTTAACTAAAGTGTTAATTAACTAATGGGTTAATTAGGTGAGAAATTGTTTCAGAGCAGAGCAGCCACATGAAAATACGGTGGTGTGTCAGTCAACAAGCTCACGGTGAAATTTTACTTCTTTTTTGAAAAGTGTTCAAATGTGAGGAAGACTGGTATAGAAAAATCTCCAGCCTTCATGGCAATTTAAAGATAATATAAAGTTTCAAAGTAGCCTAATCCGTTATTAAAGCCAGATTGATATGTCAGCACAGAAGTGTGGTACTTGATTTTTCCTTTATTTTTTAACTGATGTAGCACTAAAGACAATATTTCATTTGCATGTTTTAAGTTACAAATACCAGTTGTGATCCTAGTGGGACATACCAGCAGCCGCATGGGGCTGGTGCTACTTGCCATTTCTAGATTTGTCAGGGCTGTCTGGGGCCAGAGTGACATTTTTTAAAAGACTAGCTCGTCTTATTCCTCTGCTCAAAGTCCTTTTGGGATTTCCCGTCTCACTTGAAATTCCTCTTTAATTCACTTTTACTCTGCCCCAGCTCACTGGCCTCCAGCTAAAGGTCTCTCCCCTGAAAAGCACAGTCCTGCCTTGGGGACTTTGATTTCTGTTCACCTCTGCATTGATTTCTCTTTTGCCATTTATAGCGTGTGTTAGTTCTTTCATCTCCTTCAAGTTCTTGTTCAAAGCTTATTCATCTCTTGGGAGAAGCTTTCCCTGACAGCCCCATCTAAAACAGGGCTCTTCATCACTCTGTATGCCCTCAATACACTTTCTATTTCATTTGGTCACTGCCACCACCTGACATATATTATATTATATTATATTATATTATATTATATTATATTATATTTATTATATTATATTTATTATATTATATTATTTCTTTGTTTACTTGTGGTTTTGGTTCTTTCTACCACTAGAGTGTAAGCTCTGTAAAGGTGCAGACTTGGTCTGCTTTGTTCCGTTGCAATACCCCAGATCACCTTGGCTGAGTGTCTGGCTGTGTAGATTCTCAAATATATACATATCTTATTATTACATATTATATATAATTAATAATATATATAAATGCTTTAAATGTAAGTTCACCAACAGTGGGGAAAAATACCAACAAATTCTGCCTTAATTGCTTCTCCAAATGAGTGTTTATCCTAGGATCTGTCTCCATTTTCTTTTGCTATTACATTTCTTTATCCAAATTTTGGTGCTATTAGATTCTGGGGAGATAAGGAGATAATAAGATTATTCAATTCTTTCAGAGGCTGATTCGTTCATCATTTTTCAAGGTAGATGAGATGCTCCCTTATTACTAAAATTCCCAGAAAGATACAGTTGGGATTTAAGATAATTAATTGCCATATCTAATAAGGCTTTAATTTCTAACGTCCAAATAACTGGTGTTATAGAGTAAGCCTTTGTCTTCTTCCTCTGACCTCAGCAAGGTTGCACATAGCTTGCCTTGAGGTAGACCGTAAAATAGTCCCGTAACCTTGAAAACATAGATTGACAAGTTTTTTATCATTTCCTTCCTTCGTCCCTCCCTCCCTCCCTCCCTTCCTTCTCCTTCTCCTCTCCTTCTCCTCTTTCTTCTTCTCCTCCCCCTCCTGCCCCCACCCCCCTTCTCTTTTAAACAGTGTCTCCTGGAGAAAAGAGAAAAACAAGTGACCTGTCTTAATATTGTTTCTACATGAATTTGTGGTGGTTCAAAAATGTTCTGCTCTTATGGATCATCACCTTGAACTTCAGGAAAGGGAAATGTAGCAGCCTCCTAAAGCAAAGAGCAAACTTATGTACTTTAAGATCATGTTCTATTATCTCCACTTATATTTGAAGAACAAATGGAATGAAGAACAGTATGTTCATGTCAAAGGGCATTTCCCCAGATATAGAGGAGCACTGATAGGTATTCATACAAGTGCTTCATATACACTCTTATTAATCTTCACAACCTGCAACCTGTGAGGAATTATCTCCATTTTCTAGATGAGGAAGAGTTAAGCAACTTGGCTAATAAAACATAACTCGTAAGCAGCCAAGCTGCTGATGAACAATTAGATTAGGACTCTGAAGTATGAGCAGTCATTTGACATCACTTGTTTATAACTAACTTGCTGGTTCCATCTGTTTTCTCTCCAAGGCCAACTGCAAGCAAATGCTTATTGTGAAAATCCAGATATAGTATTAATTGGCAACAAGGCAGACCTGCCAGACCAGAGAGAAGTCAACGAACGGCAAGCCCGGGACCTGGCTGACAAATACAGGTAAGTCAGTCACGTGGAGATGTCCTCCAAACTTGCACACTGCTGCTTAGTAATGGGGTAGGGTCACGAGATTGATATTAGAAGGGATCCCTTTGATTCAGGAATGTCGCATGAGTGAAAAAGATCTTCCAGAGGAATATAGGTGATGTTTTTAATGAACTATTTCATAATAATAGCATCTAACATTTACTGAATGCTTACTATGTGCTAGCAACTGTTCCTAGGCTTTAACTCATCTAACCCCTCATAATCATATATAGGAAATCTAGAGTTATCCCATTTTATATATGAGTAATTGAGACACTGAGAGATTGAGTAACTGATGGAAGGCCACATAGCTAGTAAGTAGTAGAGCTAGAATTCAACCCAGGCGGACTGAGATCAGAGTCCATGCTTTTCAACACTGTACTCTACTGCCTCTTGATCAATAACTACAAAACTCTAAGGAATAATACCTGACCTGGACATAATATTGCAATCATTATCCTAGCTGAGCTTAAATGGCAGCTTTAAAAATTTTTTTAATATTCCATGTAATTGTAAATTGACTCCCAAGGCAGAAATTGTCATTCTTTTTCAAATGTAAGCATCTTTGCCAAATCTGTCCATTTTTCACTGAAGGATTCTCCTTGAGAGCTTTATAAATGTACATGTCTTTTTGAAACTTTGGATTCCAAATAAATATAGACTGTTTTCACATAAATATCCTCTACAGTGCCTGCTTGAATTCTAAATCAGACTTCTAGATAATTGACTGGAGGGGAGTGATAGTTTTAATGGTAATATTGATCACTAGTTTAGGCATTTTTACCCTCTTAATTTTTAAGAATCAGTGATGATGCTTTGGCTTCAAGTCCCTGATCACCTCCTGTATCAGTTTCCTTGCCCATAAAACTTGTTACACCCATACTAAAAAGAAACCCACCAGCTTTCACTCACTGAGGAAAAACAAGGATGTTTTCCAACTCAGCCAGCAAAATCGTGATTATTTCACAATCTCTCAGCCAGCCATGTTTTTGCATGTGTGACTCATTGGCACATCTTGTTGTATCTTTTCTGGTTCCTTCCTCTCAAAAATATTTGTCATCTCTTCCATGCTAGCATACCATATTTTGAAACAAGTGCAGCGACTGGCCAGAATGTGGAAAAGGCTGTGGAAACCCTTCTGGACTTAATAATGAAACGAATGGAACAGTGTGTAGAGAAGACCCAAGTCCCCGACACTGTCAATGGTGGTAGTTCTGGGAAGCTGGATGGGGACAAACCAGCAGAGAAGAAGTGTGCCTGCTAAACTTTACCCTACGAACTGATCATCCAGAACCCCACGCAGGCATCACTTCCAAAAAGAGTGACAAACCACACAATTGTTGTTGAGTAGACCATGCATAATGGCATGTCTTTCTTTTTCTGCCAGAAAATCTATTTTAAGAAGTCAGAGTAGTCAACAGTGTTCAAAAGAGTTGACCAGTTGTCCCTGAGGCCCCTCCAAACAAGATCAAAGATTTTCCATTGTCATCGTACCATCATGGATGCTCAATTTGTTTTCCTTATAAAGAAGATGAGTATATAAGAGAGTATACAAGAAGAAATATCAGGGAGTTTTCAATCAGAACCAAAGGTACCTTGTCACGTTGGGGACAAGAATAAGCTTCTAAAGGGGTAACATAGAAAGATGACTTTTTTAAACGGTTGGATTTACTTCTTATATAGAATCTGATTTGTACTTTTATAGGTTTGCATTGGGGGAAACATATTAGCTAAAAATGCATATACACAAAAAAGAATTCTAAGTGGTTCATTAAGAGTGACATTACTATGTACATCCTATAAGCTGTGCTAGAATGACTACCTTATGAGAGGATGAATGTCAGACTTCTGAGAAAATGTAGGAGACTGTGTAATAATGCCATTTGTATATTCTTCATAAATGGCAGATAGACAAGAATAGGACTGTGAATAACAGAGGACAAGAGAAATGCCCAGGCAGAAAAATGAAGGTATGGGAACATGGCATTTGGGCAACTGAAATTAAATGTATCTGTTACAGATGTCTGGGAGAGATACTTAGCCAAATTTCACTCATGCCAGTTAGAAGCTGACATTATCAGTTGGGATTAAGAGAGTCTCCAGAGGTTTGCATTTCCAACAAAATTTTAGAAATTGGTGTAGTGTTCAGCTTCACCTTTCATATTTCTTAGCAATCATGATAAAAAGTCACAAAGAGAAATTAAAGATTGCTGTTTATTAACTATCTCTTTATGCACTCAAGAAAAACTATTTAGCCTTAATTTTTTTAGATAAAATATGTTGGTGATATGAAATTAAAAGTGACTATTAATTCTAGGTTTCTTTCTGATTTACAAAGTACTGGAAACTCTAAATCACATTACTCTCCTCCAACCCACACCCACCCCTGGCTTTGAATCAATTGTAAAAATAGAGGGGTGTCACTTTGTAGATCAACAACTTCAGAATAATGATGGATCGATTTTATGGTCACTCTGAATTTTCATGTCATTTATCACATAAAAATTGATGATACATCATGCCATATTACAGTGTATTTAGCATCTGTTTTTATTTTGCCTAAGGCAAAACACCTATGCTTGAACTATATTGGGGGGTTGGTAGAGATGGAGCTGTATCTTATCTAAGCAAAAATTTTGTTAATGGCTTTATTTTTCACATAATGCGGTCTTTTCTTTCTAAAAATGATCACAAAGGTATTTTCCATTGACCTATTATTATTGCATCTAAACATTGGCTTTTGATTTAGTTTCCGGTAAATGTAAGCCACTCCTATTACTATTATTTACGTATTTCAGTCAATTTTGTCAATAACAAAGTCATCATACTTTAGGTTTTCTCTTTTTATTGTCAGTGTATGATTTTTCTACGGGATAGTTCCTCTTTGTAGAAAAATTTGCCAATTGAACTTCACTTTTCTAGACTCTCTTTATATTTTTCCTATGTTACAAACATAGGAAACTCTAAATCCCAGTCCCCCACCTTTAACCTCCATCTACCAACCTCCACTGGGTGTCAATCAGTTTTAGGAACACAGATCCAAGGGACTGTCTAGTTACAAGACCCAGAAATGTGCCATGAATCCAGGTAATTTGTAAGCTTTAATGGAGTTAGTCCTTAACAGATTAACAAATTCTCACTGTCAGCTGCCCAGGTCCTCTGATTTCTGCAGCACGATGCCAACTTCTAAGGTTGATCATGAGTGGGTATTCGCTCCCAGGATGCTTTTCTCTATGACGCTATTCATGACCTCAGTGCCTGTGCCAGGAGGATAGAAAGCTATTAGCTATCGTCAAAGACGTTTCGTCTGAAACGAATATGAGCAAAAACAATGTAACCATTGGTGTGGCAAAATTTGGTGAACTTTTTGGTCATTAGGTCGATTTCTCCTTTGGATTCAAATTATGATGCCCCCTGCATTTCCACAACAGGGAATACTTAGCCTTTCTAAAATCCAAAAAGCATTTTATTTTGGATATGCCTTTTTGTTTCTATTTGTTTTCCAGTTACATGATTGATTTACTTATCCAAGATTCTGTCACTGTCAGTTATTTAACAAGCCCTTATTCAGGGTCTATTTTAACATCATTATTTGATAGCCCTAGCATGAAGCAGAGGGTGATGATGCTTATAATTAAAGAACTATTCCTATAAAAATAACAATTATTGGGTAATGATCTCAAGAGGAATGAAATTTAAAACAGACAAGAAAATTAATTTAAAATAGTATTCTACTTATAAATAAACACTTAATCTAAAAAAAAATGTTTTCTCTGTCAAGTTTGACATAAGACCCTGAAGTCTATGTAACCATTACTAGTAACCATTACTCTTTCATTATTTCAGAATTAATTATTCTGTATAATTCATTTTATAATTTCAAATTGACTTGGGGTCACGAAGTATACAGACTGCTTTTAAAGAATTGCATACACCCTTTAATACGCAACAATATGTATTACTTATTTTGTCCCAAATGCTTTAGTTAACCTTATCATATTTTGGAGAATTATTTAAAATGTACATGAAGTTCCTTTCTGATATAGAAACCATTGTGGAAGTGTTTACACTGGTTTAATGTTTACATTGCTCTAACACAGTGCCTCGGAGACCTCCTTGACCAAATTTGTCCCCATCCCCATAGCTTATTTCCTATAATACCGTGTTGTAGGAAGGCCTCACAGAGACACTAGTGCAGCTAAAGGTATTCTGAGGTCTTCAGCAAAGGGTATAAGAATCTTATTCAAATCTGGAGATTATTACCACCATCTCCTGGTCACTTTTTGGAGAGTGGGCATTATTTGAGACTCTGTGATTAGGTACAAGGTTACCTTTTAATGTAAAAAAAAAAAAAAAGGCCTTTGAAAAATGTATCAAATATAGTTGAGAGGACATGTTTGTCTTGGCGTGATGAGGGTAACAAGTCACAAATTGGCAGAAAAAAATGCTAAATGCTGGGAATTGAGCTTGTGGGTCTCTACATGAGAATTTCAAAACTCTGGCCAGCCCCACTCCAGCCAAGTTGCTGTCATTTCCATATTATCAGCTATCACGCTGCAAAATATTTGAAACCAGCGTTTTCTAAAGTAAATATTTTACCCGTTGTCTTTAACCAGATGGGACATTCTATGTATCCGTGGGTGTCTTTGTTATGCTTCTAGTATGTTATTCTCTGCCAATCTGTACAGATAGGAAGAACGGGGCAAGAGTTTTTACCAGGCGTTTCTTGTCTTCTTTATAAGAGAGAGAAACTTGACCATAGAGAAGGACTCACTACATTAAAAGATAGTTTAATAACAGCTGAAATATTCTTTAAAGTGTAAATTTTGTCCACTGGGAATCAACAAATTTGATGAAGCTCATATACATTCTCACCAATGGAGTGGATGCATCGGTTAGAAGGAGAAGCAATATGTGTAAAGAGATACAGTGTATAACTAGGTGTAGTATATAACCTGGAACTAAAAATTTGAGGGAGAATCCTCATCCATAAGGAATTTTTGAGATTAAAATTCTAATTGTAAAGAGATAATATTGAAGTTTCTGGTGTCCTAAGATACTTAATAACTCTTTAAAAGGAAGATCTGGGAGATACATTAGCCAAAGTGATAGAAAAGTTGTCTTTCACCTTCTACTCCCAAGCTTTAAGCATTAAAAGAAGTCTAGTGTATTTGAATATTTTAGGGAAAGCTTTATCATTTTTAAAGATTCCAAGATACTGTCTATATTTGAAAAGCTTGTCTAAGAATTCACCAAAAGCTGTATTTTCTTCTTGATCTTTGACCAAAGTGGTGTAAGTTTATTTCTGGGGAGAGTGCTGAGCTCTTAAATATGGAAAGTAGATAGAGAGTATTCTCTGAGATGAGTGTTGCCTCAACGCTTTATAAATCTATGGAGATACTTGTCTCATAAAGTAGAATTGATAAAAATAAAACATTGTTAGCTGAATAGGGAATTTTATAAACTTATTGCCTTGGAGTTCTTGGGTAGAGACTCAACCACATTGACATTGTTGAGCAAGAACTATAGAGATTAGAGATTAAAGTTGTCTAAATAGAGTTTCTAACTATGGCAGAACATGGAGAAGACCATACTTACAAGGTTGATTTTTAGGCAGGAAAAAAAAAAAGACTAACAGGAAGAGGTTTGTAACCAGATCTATGGCAAATATTTATCCATTATTTTTATCTACCAACTAGAGGTTTATGCCCTTAGAACTAAGCTAATAAAAATATTTAAACACTAAATATTTCATGATAGGCATCAAAATTTGGGAAAATTAGAAACATTTACTCTATCTGAATCAAATTTTCTCATAAATTGAACTTTAATTTTTTAAGAAGTAGCATCACAAAGATGCCTTTCTGCAGAGCTCTTTTTACCAACAGCCTACGATTGAGATATTTTCTAAATTCATATTTAGAGAGAGTAACAAGCAAACAAACAAAACCATGAGTGCCAAAATAATGGGGTTATTTAAAAAGGTGTTATCTTTTGAAGAAAAAGAGTACAAAGAAGTTGTCTTTGAACTGAGTTATTTAAATCTGTTTCCGAGTTCATTTTCTTTCCAACTGGTGGTGGAAGTCGTGGCTATTATCCCTCAGTCGACTTAGTCATTAGCAAGTTCTGTAGGAGCCGCATGTCTGTTCTTAACCTAATGGATCCCTTATTTAACCAATGGCTGTTGTCCTTATGTCTGTTGGCACATCAAAATAGTATCTGTCCCTAGCAAAGTAATAACATATGCTTATCCTTACTCTTCTCTTCTTCAGGTTATTTTTTCAAATGTTCTTTGAGAGGAAGCCTGGTATTATAGAAAGGAAAGTGGCCAAAAAGAACAATTTGGGGGCCATGGGTATGTCATTAAATACGGCTTCTCCGAGTAGGAGGCTTATAAATCCTACATGCCTCACAGGGTTCACGTCGGGCCCAAAGGAGAACATATATAGAAACTGGTTTGTAAATTATGTTCCATTTCATAAACTGGCACTATTATCCCAAGCTAAGAATAATAAAATATCACAGTCATACTTTCACAACCATACTTTCACAAGTGTTATAGCAGGGACAAAACACTAATTTTAGTAGAGATATTGAAACTTGAAATGGGTAGTCGGCTCACAGTCATTGTATTTGATTGAAAATGTTTACTATATCTCAAGTTATTGAAAAAATATGAGTTCTATTTCATTTTGTAGGTCATCTTGTATTTCTTTCAAGGAATCCAGTTACATTCTAGATAGTATATTACAATCTGGCCAAAATCCTCCTTGTATAAATAGGGCTTCTGTGTCCACAGCCTTACAAAAGATACTGACTGTATCTGAAATTATTTGAGGAAAGTAGACAACATTCTGGCATAATACTGACGTGCTTCACTGTACCCCAATGGTCTACATTTAAGTGATATTATCCTCATTTTTAGGTTAAGCACATTCGATTGTTTTGTCTGTCATTTACTCAGATCTCTGTTTTGTCTAGTGCCATGAATGTAAATTAAAACCTTAAACATGGAGGTTTTATTCTCTGTGCCCCTGAATAGACTGTGGTGCCTGACAGACACTGTTAGGTCAGTATTTTGTTGTACCAAAGTTCTAGTAGCTTCAGAAATCAGAGCATCCAATGATTTTGTGGTGTGTGGGTTTCAAAACTATGGTTAAGAACCGTATTCAGTGATTGTTTCTGCACACTTTTCAAATAAAAATGCATTTTTATCAATTATTTTGTATATTCAAAGCAATCTTATTTCTGTGCTGAAGTTGAATGAATGGTGGATGGGAAACATTAAATCAGTATCAGTATGGGAATTGTATCCCATTACAAGTGATATCCATCAAGAACTAGGAAAGAAGTGATTTAGATTTGGCCAAGTGGTTTTTATCCATCTCTCTAAACTTTCTAATTTATTATTTGTTTAAAAGCTGGAATTTTCAAGGGACCTTTTCTAATAATTTTAAATGATACATTTATAAAATTAGCAGTTAGCATGTTACAGTAGTCCATGGTATGTCAACACCTCAATGTATCATAACCTATTTCTTCACCATAATAAAATGCTGAGGCGGGTGGTAGTATCTCCTTTAGTTACAGACTGGTGACAGGACCAATGTTCAAGGCCAATTCAAGACCACAACCATACAGCTTCCTCTTAAATGTTCATTTGCAAAGGCTGCCTTGTTCCCAGAGTTGTTCTCCCTCCATATGTTACTTAGATAGGCTTTGCCAAGATAATGATGAGTTTTTAATTTAAAGATAAACAACTCTCCCACTGCAAGCAAATAAATCCTTGGCATCATTCTCTCAACTTTACTCCACGGTAGCAGTAATGCTGTTTCACACAGGCAGAATCTTTTTTGCCTCCTGGATTCGTCTTAAATAATTCAAGACAAGTCAGTAGAGACTTGCTTTTCCTAATGGTTTATAGGGTGTAAAAATAGTCATAACATGCCCCCTATTGAGGAAAAAATAAGACCATCTTGTAATGGTAGGATTTCTCTTTTTAAAACTGTATGTAAGGTATTTGTATGATCACTGTTCTCTATACCAAGAAAAATTTCATTTCTAATATGGATTACTACTTGTGGAGAAAGAATAGCTGTAATAAGAGTGTGAGCATTGCTCTTCTGTTAGAAACTCATTTAGGGGACTTGCATTATGGTTTAGGAGGCCAACACACTAATTATAATTTGACTGAGGCTATATTGTAAGTAATAGAAACATTTTGTGATAGGAATCAGATTTTTGAAATTATCATCACTTTGGACCATTTCTGTAGGTCTCTGAGAGAAAGACTCTCTTAAAAAAGACTCTCTTTTTTAAACCTTCAACCAAACGGTTTAAAAAAAAAAGCAGTAGATTTCAATCTCTTTGATTGATTCCCTAGAGAAACTTACATCCTGAGTTCATTCACTCTCATGAAAAAACGAACCAGGAGGAGCAACTTGGCATCATGTTAGTTAACACATTGGATTAGGAATCCATATTACCCAGCCTCACGGGACCCCTTCTCCTCCCTTGACTTCCAAGAGCAGTTCTGTGTGAGTCCTCTAGGCCAACAGGGTAGGTCAAAACAAGACTTCTCAAATGAACCTTTTAAGGGCAGTTTTCTCTTCACTGCCCCTTCCACAGAACATGAGCTTGCTCAGTATGTCAGGGAAACATGGGCAAAGGAGGGGATGGAGATACAGATTCCTGAAAATCATTAGCTTACCACCACTAGGAAGTCAAAAAAGAACTTGAAGGATAAACTTACTAAACAAATAAAAGGGATGACTTATACAATGGAAATGTGAAGGAATGCGCTGCGTGGAAAATAATTTAGACAGTACGGGGGCTTATTCTTTACATGCCCGTCCAGCTGATGTCCTGGCTATTCCGGAATACACCTGGCCTGCCTGTCCCTAGGGACTCATGCACTTGTGCTTGCCTCTGCCTGGACCCCTCTTCCACCAAAAAACATCTCCTTCCAGTCACTTCCCTAGCATTCTTCCTATCTTTGCTTAAATATTATCTTCAAAGAGAGAGGTCTTATTTAAAATCAGTATCCTATTTAACTGACCAATCTATACACAGTTTAGTTTCAATTACCAGTCAAATAAAAATTGCTGCCACAGCCTTTCACCCCTGGTAACTCCCTATCCCTATGTTCTGCTCCACTTTTCTTCATAGTCCATAGGACTTCCCTGAGTTCATTTGTTCCTCATCATTGGAAGATACTTCCATGAAGGTAGAGATTTTCCCCTTGTCTTTCTTCCCTGCCAAATGCACCTCTTCCCTTCCCCAATGCTGTCGCCTTGGCATCTAGAACAGTGCCTGGCAAATAGAATAACCACACGAGGCCGGCTAGAAGTCCAATGCGCTATCCTTTGCGCCACAGAGCCAGTTTGCCTGGCAAATAGAGAGCCCCAATAAATATTTGGTGAAAGAAGAAATGAATGAATCTTGTGTGAGAAACGAACTGGGTGGATTGTAGAATAACACAGTGTTAACTTAAATTTTTTTTTTACTACTTTATTGAAGTAAATGTTTAAATTGTACAATTTATTGATTTTTTTGGCATGAAACATACCCACGAAAATATGACCATTATCAACAAACTGAACATGCTATTACTTCCCAATGTTTCCCTGTACTCCTTCACACTCTCTCCCTCTACTCCTGTCCCCAAATACTGATTTGCTCTCTGTCCCCATAAAATAATATGGTATATCCTCTGTTTTCCTTCTGGATTTTTTCAAGTGTAATAATTTGATATTTATCCATTGTTGTAATATTTGTGGTTTATTTTGATTGTTGAGTTATATTTCAATATGAAGGAAGGAAGAGATGTAGGAAAGGAATTATAATGTTTATGATATTTGTTTAAAGAATTTTTAGTTATTGGTAGATTGGATCCCTACTCTGATATTGATAAAGATTCTATAATTATTTTCAGATCAGAAGATTTCAGGTCAGGTAAGAATTTTCAAAGTGAAGCAGTATGAAAGAATTCGATAAAGTGTTTGTTTGTTCTTAATTTTATAATGCTACCATTTTTTCAAATTTAGAATAAAAACATAATAGATTACTTTTGCTGTTAATTTGGATTCACAGAAAATTAGGAGAAAAATTCAAGGAGCTATCTAAATATCTGCTCACTGACAAAAACAATTTATTTATTATGGGTTATATTGTCATTAACAGTCAAATAACAGCTATTTAGTTCATTTATGCATAATAATTTTAATGTAAAAAGAAACAAACAAAACCCACAAATTATGGCATCACTTTTCTTTACTTTAAGGCATATCATAAGCAATTATTAAAATGGTATATATTATACCAATTGTTTAAACATTTCTTAATGATAATTTGTAACAATATATGTAGTCAAAGTGAAACTAAGTTTCTTTTCATTTCCCACCTCCATGTACTTACTTCATAGCCCATCTCAGACCTTCTTATCCAACATTTTGATTAGTATAATTATAAGTACAAATACTTTGACTACAATTGAGGTTTTTGTTTTTGTATTTTCTGTGTGGTACTACTTTTAGACTAATAAATTTCATTCTCCATTGTAATGATTTTTTTTATCACTCAGAAATGTTTATTTAAAGAAAGAATTCAAATGATGAAGCCGAAACGATGAGGAGATAGGAAATAATCCATTCATGACATATGAATGATCTACTGATGTTAGTAAAACAATACTTTTGTATTTGAAGAGTTCAGATCTTTTTAGGCTTCTGAAGCTGCTTATTCTTATTCTCAAGAGATCCAAACACCATCCCAAAGTGAAGCTGGGGACCACGTGAGCAGGTCCTACCTGTATTACATTGAACTGTACTTCTGTGTTCAAAAATGAATATAGTGAAACCCAAATAAAATTCAACAGTGTCCTTGCATTTTTTATTTGAAAATACATCATTCTAATGGAAATCATCCAGGTTGTTAGGTCAGTTAGATGGGTCCATTCCAAAAGCTCACATTTATGACAACCCAGCGTGATGGTTGGGGTATAAGAGGAACCTAAGTGATCTCTAAGTGAAAGGTGAAATCTCCTACCACACTGCAGATGCTTAAAGCAGAATTCATGATCCCAACACCCCTACACATGTGTCAGGAAATGCTTTACCAAAAATCTTCAATGTGGCATAAAGGCATGAATAATAAAGGTAAAATTAGCAGATTTTTAGCAGGAAGCTTTTCTGTACTAAGTACTCACGAGGGCAGACCAACAGTGAAAGGCCAACTCATCTCAGGTAAAAAATATTTACCTGATTAGTAAGTGTTGTTTCTGTCATCCACAGTGTGGTGCAGAAAGCCAACAAAAAAGCTGTGTCTGTTCAAGTAGCAAAAAGAGAGACATCTCTATAGCTGGGAGGTATCTCAGACCACCAGGCAGGAGTATCAATGGGCAAGTCAAAGGTTCAAATGTTCGCTCCATAGTTAGCAGTTAGGAAAATTACTTAATCAATGACAGTATCCTCCTCTGAAGAATAGGGATAATAATATGACCTATTTCTGAGGGTTCTTGGGAGGATTAAAGAAATTAATACAGGTGAAGTACTTAGAATTGTTCCTGGCATAGGGTGACTGTGTCCTAACTGTTACTAGATAACTACACCTTAAAAACTACATAGCAATAAGAACAAGAAGTATGAAACTCACACAGTTACGCAACATTGCGAGGATTACAGTACTTTGCTGAATTTAGAAAGATATTACTTCAACTCATTTGTAAATACCTTTAAATATTTCATAGATCATACAGATGTTTCACATTCCACCTTGAAAGGCATGAAGCATCTTTCCTGAGAAAATGTGTAGAGTTAGACACCAAAAAGAACGATCAAAAAGCCTACAGGTAATTCACCTTTTAGGATGACAAAGGTCTCCCATGATGCCTTTAGCTGAAGTGTGTTCTGCTTTCCTGAGTGTCAGTATGTTTGTATTTCTACAAGTTAGAGATTTCTTTTACTTATAGCAATCACAAATTCCACCTGTAACGAATGCATGTGTCAAAATTTAAGTCACTTTCATAAAATCACTCGACGTATAATTCCAAGTTCATGAATTCAGATTCCTCCTGGCTGCAGACAGCAGCCACTGTTCCTTTGAACCCATAATGAATACCTTTTTAGGGAGGTATAAGCTAACAGCACTGTGTTCTATTCTTTCCCCTAAACATTTTACTTAGATAATATTAACAAAGATCAAAAAGAAAATCAGTCACAAAGGCAGAATCACAAAGTGTATTTCTTTGTGCTGATGTGTGGGTTGCCTCTAGCAACCAAAGTTCAATCCTAGCTGAAGAATAGCAGCCTCCTAAGGTGTTGTGAAGCAGCCAGAATTCTCGACTTTGGAGGGTTGTATGGTTTGGGGAATTAGCTAAAAAGAATCTACTCCTTTTTCTGCCCTTAATTCAGTAGAGAATAACTCTCCCACTAACCATGGGTTAGGAGATGAATTTATATCATGGTAAGATATTTCTTATTATCCAAAAGTCAACTTTAAAATATATCATTTATTCACACACATACACACACACAGATATCGCAGGTTCAGTACCAGAGCACCAAACTAAAGAGAATATCACAATAAAGCGAGTCACATGAAATTTCTGGTTTCCCAGTGAATCTAAAAGTCATGTTCACACTATATGGTAGCCTGTTAAGTGTGCAATAGCATTATATCTAAAAATATTTAGATACATACCTTAATTTAAAAACACTTTATTGCCCAAAACTGCTAACCATCATCTGACAATGCAAGGTTGCCACAAACCTTCAATTTGTAAAAAAAAAAAACACAGAGTCTGTGAAGCATACTAAAAGGAAGCATTCCTGTATATTCTTCCTTATATTTATGTACAGTCAGCCCTCTGTACCTGCAGGTTCCACACTGACGATTGGTTGAATCCATGGATGTGGAAACCATGGATACAGAGGGCCAACTGCACTCTGCTGTTTTATATATGGGACTGAGCATCCGCATGGGTTTTGGTACCCGAGGGGGCTCTTGGAGCCAATCTCCTGTGGATACCTAGGGATGACTGTACATAAAAACCACTATCAAAAGGTCAAAGTTGACAACCTTAACCAGTCCCTTCAGCAAAAATCTGCCAAAAAAAAAAAATTCAGTTTTTTCTTTTTAAAGTTTAAAGCAAAATTCATCTTCCATCATGGGAAAGCATCTGGTTTCTTCATCCATTAGTAAGTTTTGAAGAAAGAGTTCCTTTCTTTGAATATATATTGGTTTGATTTTCTGAAATGTCATCTTCCTGCAAAGTTAGTGATGTATACATTAAATACAATACATTCCATTAAATACTGGCATTGAGCAGTTTTAATATGTAAATTTAGACTGTGTTTCAAGGAGTAAATAAGACGCAGGTAGTGATCTTTCTCATTCAGACCTTCAGCCAGGCGGCTCATTTCCGTAGCCTAACCAACATGAAATATGGGGTCATGCCTTCAGTCTTCAATTCACTGTAGAAAAGACCACACAATTATCAAAATCGAGCACATAAAGCTTTACTGATATAACTGCTGTACCACCCTCATTACCATCTCCACTACTTCTGTACTACCAAGTCTGAACTAATTGCTTTAACCGAATTGATGATTGTTGATTGATTGATTCTAATTCCCCATGGGGCACAGTAGAAGCACGTTATGGACGCATTGACTTAGGTAAATGCATCTGGTTGTAAAAGGACAGGCGTGAGGAAGAGTGAGAGTGTGTCTGCCCTTCTACTCAGTGAAGACATGCACCAGAGTGACTTGGAGATGGGATACACAGATCGACTGTTCCGTCAGGACGTTTTAGTTCTGTGGGTTTCTCACGGGCTAAACTTCTCTCCTCACTGTGTGAGTCTAGTTTAAAAAATATGTACACACACACACACACACACACACACACACACATACACACACAAATATACACATGCACACATCAATATGTGTGTGTACACATATGTACACATATATGTATATATGTGTGTTTTATTGTTGCTGTTTTCTAACAACCTGATCCTTAATATCCAGCAAACCATTTCTTTGGTGTTCAACTTAAGAAACATCTATACGTTCTAATGCTTGGGGAAAAAAAACCTTTGTTTTGTTTTTTGGGGTTTTTTTGTACTGACTGAGAGAATTCTATTTTATGAGTGACTTAAGAGATTTGCCAAGATTAATTTTTAAATATATGTGATGCTTGTTTTTCTTTGCATTAATGGCTACTTTTACACTCTAATTCCTCCTGAGTGTTATAATTCCATTCTACGTTGGTGAATCTAGACTTACCAAACCATACTACCACTTACATTCTCAAACGGCCAATTGGTCAGATTTCATTTTGCAAACATGAGACCTACCATTATAGATATATCATTACTATTGGAATTTCTACCAAAATCATAAAACAAAGGGCATATTCATTCCAGTTTCCCTGTTTCAACTAGGAAAATTTCCCATTTGACCTTTCCTCAGTCATAGGGAGAAAACAAGTCTTTAAAACTACCTTTATTAATGAACTGCAGCTAAAGAACTGGCCGTAGAAGTCATTCTCTCAAACTCATCCCCTCTGTACCAGCCTGAGTCTCATCACGCAATACTGGAGCCAGTACAACATGGATACCACGTGTTGCTCCTTCCTCTGTTCCACTCTGGCTCCATTCCCTCCAGGGTCAAAACAGCTGAGATTGGCCATGATACCTCACTACCCCAAGAGGATGTATCTGGTAAAGGAGCTAAAATTGACCATCCTCCCTTTCCTTGGAAAGTCATGCTTCCCTTTCTATTCTAAACTCGTCATCTCTTCCTGCTCGGAAGTGTCTGCTTCTCTTACTGCTTCTGAAATGTGGGCATTTCACTTCCTCTTTTAATACTTCTTGGGCTTAATTTTTCTTTATTAGACGTTGCAGGGCTATTGGCCAAAAAGTTAATGACTTAGCCTCTGGGGGCCCAAAGATTTTAGAAAACTTGATGCATAATGCTTCATCTCTAGTCTCTAATTACATACATCATTAGCAAAGTGAAGCATGGTTGCAGGGTGTCTTGAAGAGGGAGAAAGATCTACTTGAATCCCTAGACTGGGGCTAATCACAGGGGACCTGATTCTCCACGTCAGGCACTGTGCAGAAGAGAGTTTCAGAAAATGGGTTTCGGCCCTAGAGAGACTAGGCTGGAAATTCAAAAGTTGCTAAACAGTCAGTTTTAAATCACTTTCTAAATGATTCATGTAATTACAGACTATGTTTTCTTTTAAGTGATAATTTCATGGAATTTTATGGAAATGAGACTTGAGCCCAGAAGTCTTTTTTTTTTTTTTTTTTTTTACAAACCTGTCACTTCTGATTCAGTCAACATTAGAAAGTGATTTGATGGCTTCAACTATTATTTCCATTGCTTTAGGGGTCATTATCATTGCTTCATTCATTCGTTATTAGGTAGCTGTTGAAGACACTTGTCCTTAACAATGCAGGAAATAAAGTGAAAAACAAGGAACTATTCCTGCCCTCTTGACATTCACAATCGACTTGAGAGACAGACATGGAAACTTAAATAAATACACATGATTTATGATTAAAATGCCCATCGGTGACACAGAAAATAGGAGCAATGGAGGAACAAGGATGGTGGAGGACATCATCTGTACTGTGGATTAAGTGTTGAAGCCAAGACTGGGCTTGTTTTATGCCAAAGAAGAGAAAAAAAGATATCTAAGTTTGTTCACTCATTTACTCATAAAGTAAGTATTCATATATCAGGCTTCAAGGATTCAGTGGTTAACAAGATTAAGAGTTCCCACTCTCAAAGAACTGGGAGACAGACCGTAAACATGTGATTACATAAGTATTAATTGAATGGATCATTTCTCAAGTGGTATAAATGTCAACTGTGTTCAACAGGAGTCGTGAAGGCAGATGGCGGTGGGGGAAGAGAGGCCTTACCTTGTAGAGACAGCCTTGGATACCTTCGGCCCAGGAATTTCAGACCAAAGTGCCACCTTGGTTTTTAGTTCTTTGTTCTGAAATAGAAAACAAAAATTGTGCAGAGATCACATGTGTGTTAGCACATTTACTAGCCATGTGCTTAGTGTTTCTGGACGACCCACCATCTACATCCCTCCTTAGCAGTAAGTCTGTTGTTCCAGTCACTGTATTAGAGCACAGAACATAGCCAGTTGCGAGTCCCCAAATATTACTTCTGAAAATACAAACACTCCTTGAAAAATGCATAATTTACCAAGGGATTCAAATTTAGTATTCTGACTTAGCCTCTGAAATTCAACAGCTGAACTCTCTGTTTCAATTTACAGTTTCTTTTATATGGACAGATGCGAAGAACTTCATGAAAGAACTCTATTAAAGAACCTTTTGAAAGACACTCACGATATTTATTACACATTTGTCTTTCTTGTGCAATCTCTTGATTAGAAACCATGAAAATAGGCACCATCTGTTCTTTTGGTTCACGGCATCCTTAGCCTCAATTTTCTCATCGAAGCCTCAGTTTCTTCATCTCTAGTAGTAGTGGTCCTGACTACCATATATAAGGTGGAAGAAACAGATATCATATGACCATAAAATTTTAAATCTGGAAGCACCTTGGAATTCTGGGAGATAATGCAATGGCTAATAACAGGAAGGGAAAGCGTTTAAGTTTTCAGGTACAAATCCTAGCACAACCACTTGCTAGCTGTGTGACCTCATTTAGTTTACTTATCCTCTCTGTGCCTAATTTCCTCATCTGTATTAACAGATATGATCATAGTCCCTTCTTCACAGGTTCTGAAATGAAATAAAAGTACGTAAACTACTCAGCTCGGTGCCTGGCACAGATTTTAAGACTGAAAGGCAGTTGGTTATGACTTTCTAGTCCAAGGACCATTATTATAT
Source organism: Physeter macrocephalus (assembly GCF_002837175.3). Taxonomy (NCBI): domain Eukaryota; kingdom Metazoa; phylum Chordata; class Mammalia; order Artiodactyla; family Physeteridae; genus Physeter; species Physeter macrocephalus. Next base: position 68,601,743 of record NC_041232.1, read on the forward strand.
CTAAAAACTGAGGTCCAAAGAGTTTAAGTGCTTAACATCTTGTTCAGGGCAGAACTCAAGATTCAAAGTCAGGTCCTCCGATAAAGGGGAAGGAAATCCAAAAAAGAGGGGATATATGTATAAGTATAGCTGATTCACTTTGCTGTACAGTAGAAACTAACACAACATTGTAAAGCAAATATACTCCAATAAAAATTAATAAAAAGAAAAAGTGAAAGAAAAAACCCCCACAAAGTCAGGGCCTCCCAGTCCAGAGACAATACTTTCTCTACAAGGCAGCCAAGCCAAACAATTTCTTTTTACAGATCTGGAAAGTGAGACTTTCCAGCAAAGACTCATGCCCAAGGTTGACTTGCCAGTTGGCTGCATGGGCAGGCCAGAAGTCTTTCAAGGATACATCTGTACAGAAAGTTCTGGGCCTGAAAGGTAACCGTGGGAGGAAGACAGAAGAGGAGCCATGGCTTTCAAAGAACAGCAACACACCAGCTCCCTTCCCTTGTAGGAAACAAAGGACTTAAAAAGTCATATAATTGAAGTTTAAAAGTTATTTTGTAAGACTCCATCTGCTGGGTTTGGAGTAAGCCAGCACCAGAATGCATGGTTTTGGGAAATAGACACCAGAATTTTGATGGAAGGAAAAGAGTTAATAATTCTGAGTACCTAGCAAATGTCAAGACTTTTGCCTGGTGTTTTCCAGACATTCTTTTCTTCGATATAAACTCATCTCTGAGGAGTAACTTTCATTGTTATGTATGTGAAAGAAATAATGCTGGCAAAACTCAAATTGACGAGGAACCTTGCATCCAATGACCCACAGGTAGTATATGCAGCATGGGTCTGCAAATGTGTAGGCTTTATGCAGGCCTGTCTGACTCCAAAACTCATGCTCTTTTCCCTGCAAGATGTTATTTTTCTGTGACCAGAGGAATTCGCCCAGCCTCCTTATATTACAAATAAGCAATCGGTGGATCCCAGGAGCTAAAGAGATTCAGTGATTTCTGAAAGGATTCCAGGTATGATATATAGGAAAGAGAAGACAGCAAACTGTCAGGGAATTAATCAACAATGAATCTACCCCAAACATCCAGCCCCCCGCAATACACCCAGTTACTTAGTCCCTGCCATGTCTGCAGCACCATACCAGGAGCAGAGGAAAAGTGAGACAGCACAGGAAAGGATAGTATCTTCCCTTTTAGTACACAGGATGCACCGTACGGTGGAGGTGATAAACATGTGACCATTAAAAAATTAAATAAGTTAAATGCGATTCAAGAGATGCCATAAGGCAGCCAGTAATTCAAAGGTATAAACAGAAATCAGTGTGACTAGAATAATTTTCCTACACAAGGACGTTTAACCTGGACCTTGAAGACAAGGTGAAATGGGTTAGGTGGAAAAAAGGGAGAGAAAAAAGATGAAGGCACAGTTCTTAAAGTGTAGTCCTGGAATCAACAATCTGAACATCCCCTGGGAACTTATTAGAACTACAAATCCTCAATTCCTAACCAAGCCATTGGACCAGAAACCCAGGGTGGCCGGGTGATGTGTTTTAAGATGTTCATCAGATGATTCTGATGTCTGCTCACATCCGAGAGCCACTGGACCAGAGTAGTTTTAAATGTTGGTTGTATATTGGAATTACCTGGGAGATTTACAATCTAGTGATGCCTGGGTCCTACCCCCAGTTTCCATTTAATTTGGTTGTAGTCTAGGTTCAGGAATTTTCAAAACTTCATAGGTGATACTAATGTACAGTTAAGATGAAGAACTACTGAACTAAGGAAAGCAGAGACAAGATGTGAATTTTGTACCTTCTTATCCCTCGGCATCTACACGGAATAATAACTAAAAGATGGAGAAAAAATCTTCACACATGAATCATTTCACTGTGATATTTCAAGAGTTAAGCACTTAAGTCTCACTCAGGAAATGTACTTCAGATTTGACAACTTGATGATATAGATGTTCCTTGTATAATGGAGATATATCGAATATACACTCCAAACAAGTGCAGGCATATATCAGGGCCAAGTACGTGGCTAAGAAAAACTCCTCTCTGTACAGTACTTTACAAGTTATGAAGCACAACTTGAAACACAATATCATGATGACAACAAGCATTGGAATAAAAATATTTTTGTGGCTGGACAAGTATGTAGAAGCTATTTGGAGTTTTTCCAAAATAAACTCCTACTTTCTCAAGTTGTTGCCTTCCAAACAATGCAGAAGCATAAGAGTTATCAGCTTAGACTGCCTTTATTTTCATATATTTCAACTTCTGTGATGATTTATTTCATCTACTGGATTTAGGTCTTTATTTTTGATTCATGGGCTTTCATATGCTTTTCTTTAACTAGAACAACTAAATGCATGAGTTTTCATCATTAGTTTACAAAATTACAAATCAATGACCAGAGTAAGTCCACCATTATGACTTTATCCAAGGATAGTTCACTGACAGTTTTCCAAAAGAACCTAATTTTTGCATACTTAAACTTCTAGCAACATGCTCTTGGAAGTAAATTAAATTTTAGGGATGATGGTGATTACATAAAGTAGGCTACTCTTCAAAGTCTAGAAAATGGAGTAATTTCTGAAGATGCATTTTCATATGAGCATGTCATTAGTGAAGAAGTTAGAAATGTGTGAAATGTGAGATGAATTTCAGAGCTGTAAATTAAGATGATGAAAGATATGCCAAAGTAGAAAGAAAAGTAAATAATTTTGGCAGAGTTAAGCAGAAATTTTCTGGTGATACTTAAAAGAGGTTTAAAATCCTGAAAGACTGAAAAGAAAAAGAAAAGGACAGAGTTAGATGAGTGAATTTTATCCCCTTGTGGAGGGCGGGGGGAAGTCCTTGGTAGGATAGAAAAGAATACACAGAAAAAAGTATTCATTTCCATGAGTCAAAAAACTGGAAAACAGAAAAACATTTAATGTGGTAACTGTGACAATGGCTAAAATACATACAAATGATCCTGCAAATTTAACATTATATCTGTTCATTTCTAAATATATAGAAATATATATCATTTTAAAATACAACTGTGTGTATATTGACACACAGGCATATCTGCACATACACACAGTTATTTGATCACCCAGATAAGTAGATATTGGGGGAAGAAAAGCATGTGCTTCAAAGTCAGGAAGACTCAAATGCAGCCGAGTCATTTTGAACAAGTGTCTTAACTTCTCTGAATCTCAGTTTAATCCCTGAGGGAGTAAATAATAACTTCCTCCCAGAGTAGATTTGAAGATTAAACAAAATGAAGTATGTAGCATGCCTTGAAAGAGATGAGTTGTTTATTATGGATGAGAAAACTATGCTGTCTGTATGGTTTAGAAAGTTGATGTCTTTAAAAGGGTTGTTCAGCTCTGGTGACCAATTTTTCACAAACTGAATCAGCTCACACTGTTATTTCAAAATAGGATAGTCCTAAGTTTGTGTGCAAGATAGTACACCCCTGCATATGTCCTCCCAGTTTAAGATCTTCATATCGAAGCACTGACTAGGGCTAGACTAGAAACAGGTTCACTCCAGCTCAAGCACTTACTAAATTCAGGTACTTGGTCCAAGATCACAGGTTCAGAGATGCTCTTCCTGACTCCCATCACTTTATAACTGTCACATTGTTTTACTCTTCTCGGGGCAGTTATCCCTCCCTAATTAAGTTGTGTACTTACTTGTTTATGTATTTACTGTATGTATCTTCAATTAAAATAAAGCTAGATGAAGTCAGGACAGTGTGTCCTGTTCATACAATGTACCTACCACTTAGAACATTTCCTGGTACATCATAAACACACAAAACTATTTGCTAAATAAATAAACTAATGTGGCTTGGCCGGGCTTTTTAAAGCTGGAGAGGGCATTGTAACATTCCCTGCAGTGAAGGAAATGATTTATCTACTGAAGACAATAAATTTTGAGGTCATAAAAGACATTCATCAATACTGCTATTATCTGAAGACTTTTTTAAATAAAAGAGAATGTTAGAAAATAGTAGTTTGAATCAACTTCATACAGAGAATCTTAGGCAGTACTGAGACATGCTGTCCCATCAACGTGGGCAGACTGCATCCAACCAAGAAGTTTCCATGAGGGGAACACAATCTATTGCTTCCTACTATCACACTGAGTGGCTACTCTGCAATTATTTGCTAAATTTGGGGATATAGAAGCAGTGCAATGGAAACAATACATTATTCTGGTCTAACTATTACATCAAAAGGCCAATTATATAATGTAGTGTATAGGTTAAGTTGCCAGTTTACTTAGGACAATAAAATTAGCTTTGGGGATGATATAAATAGAGACACGACTAAAAATATAAAATTGAATCAGAAGCAGTAGCACCATTGATGCCCTGACTCTGTGATGAGGGCTAACACTTAATTAGACATGACCAGAGCCTAGCACCATAACGAAAGATCCGAGAAAGACAACGATCTCTCCAATTAAAATGTATTACAGATGTATGATAATTAAAGCAGTAGGGCATTGGAGCCAAATAGGCAGATACACCATTGGAACAGATTTCCAGCATAAAAATTTAGTCTAGGATATATTGGCATTTCAGATTCATGAAGGAAGGCCAGACTGCTCAATAAAGTGAGACAACTAAAAAATTAGATCCCTACCTTACACCGGACTGCCTTGAATTACAGATAAACTTGGATCTCAATGAGAATTCCGGCTCAAAATAGTAATCTGAGCACGTGTGTTTTTCACCTCTACTTTCATTAGAACGATACCAAAGGATTTTTAAATATTGAAAGCCCTTAATAATAAAGAGGAAAAAAGAGGGCTATTAGCAGATCAGAAATGGCAGAACTGAAAGACTGAAAGTGAGTAAAGAGTCAACAGCAAGAGCAGAGGCAGCTGCAGGCGAGGCTGTGGCCGCTGAGGGAGATGTCTGATCCAGCAGACATGGAAGTTCAGAGAACACAGACCAACAATCTTAAAAATGGAGTCTTTGAGTTACCAGTTCAACTTCTAAAAATGTATCTTAAGGGAGGAAGTAATTATACAAATAATCAGTAATGTTTGGAAAAGTCTGTTGAATTCATTGCTGTTTACAAAAGCTTTACTGGAAAACAATCCAACAGCAGGGATTAAGTTAACTAAATTATTTCATAGCAATACAGTGGAAACCTTGGTGGCTCTTTAAAAAGATAATGTAAATTTTATTTGCCTGGTAAGCAAGGACCTCCTTGTTATACTGTTCTATACAGAAAAAGAGACCTCAGCATGGCCTAAAGGCTTTTTATGATCTAGCACCTTCCTACCTTTCCAATGTCATCCTACACTATTTACAGCTCTTTTAGATTAGAAGCACCCACAATGGCCTCCTGTCTGGCTACCTGACATGCCCTACCACCCAGTTTTCCACAAAGGTCATATTGAAATTCATTTTCTTAGAGAGATTGTTCCCACCCACCAATCTAAATGGTCCATATACATTCCTCCATCCAGGTATTATCGCCCAGAGTATTTTGTCCTTTTCCTGCAGAACCTTTCCAAGATATTATTAGTTACATATTGATTTATTTGTATCTGTCTCCCTCACCAGTTAGTAAATTCCAGAGACCAGGGCTCATGTCTATTGTGCTCAACATTGTTTATCCAAACTTAGTGCCTACACCATAGTAGCCACTCAATAAGTATTTACAGACTTACGTAACTAGTGATATGAAAAAATTGATGAAACAAATAAAAGTTTAAAAACACAATAAAATGATGCCATATATAGTCTGTATCTCTAATATATACACACAAGTATGTAACAGGCACAAAATTCCCACAGAAATAGAGACATACACAACTGGGCTGAATAATTGCCCTTAGATGGTATGTTTGAGTGGTTTTCTTATTATATTTGCTCATCCATATTTCCTAATTTGTATGGGATGAATGACCATATGTTAGTTATGTAAAAAAAGAAAAAATAGGTATTAAAATATTATAAGAAAAATATAAGAAAAAATATTTTATTAAGTAACATTTGTCAAAAGGCCAGTACATAAGAAAAGTTGGGAGGAAATGCCTTTAAAGACATTTCTTAGGAGGAAGGAGCTCTAATGCAACATAAATCACATCACCTGATGTAAACTAACCAATTTACATCTTACTTAGGTGAGAATCTAAGGAAAACCCAAGATGCGATGAGCTTACCCTCTAAAATAAAGAGAACGGTGGTCCCAGGAAGGTAGAAACGGCAAAACAGGGGGATGGTTACAAAACTTAAGTTGCAAAATATTTACAACCTCTTTATGTTATTATGATGTTTTTCTTCTGTTTGAGGAAAGCAGAAAGAAGGTGGCGGTGGAAAGAATGGTGAGGCGTGTGCTGGGAGTCCAATCATGGAGCTCCTCTCTGGTCTGTCCTGGGGAAGAGAACAGCTCCAAAAGATGAGCGGGTTTCCATGGAAGACAGAGCATCTCTGTACTCCACAGGACAGGACAACGTGACACACAGAGAAGTCACAGTGCTGAGGGATGAAGTAGAAAAGGTGACCAGGTCTAGGCAGTCCGTGATGAGCTGTTCAACAGAGACAGAAGGGGTGACACTGAGCACAAAGCAGAGCTGGGCTGGAGACACCTGGGGGTCATCAGGTGCTCCAATAACCACAGGGCTTCTCTGTACTTCCTGTGAGGGAGGGGTACCACCAGCCTAGGACTGCAGCTGAACGCCTGAAAAGGGCTTCCCCAGTCAAGGCGGGGATGAGTGGGCAGGAGTAAACACATCTTATCACAGTGTATTATAAAGTTTTATGATAAGTTTAAAAACACTGAAACGTAAGAAAATTTCAATTGGCTTCTTGAAGTAGGTGAGCCCTGAGGCAAAGCTTGGATGCCCTGATGGATATGGATGGAGAAAGAGGAGGAATAGGACGTCTCAGGACGGGGGAAAGAAACAAAAGACAGGAGACAGCAAACCCGGCTATCTGGCTAGAGCTGAGTTCACGCAAGAGTGGCCTTGACCAAGCTTCTAACTCAAGTCCACATCGAGAGATAGTATCACTGGTCTCCCCAGTAGAGAAAGTATTCTGGAACGTTTGAATAAACTTTCAACAATTATTTAATAATATTTAATATTAATAATTTAATAATATAAAATTATGTTTATACTTAATATTTTAATAATTATTAAGAGTACCTCCCCCACAAAGCTATAATTCTTATACATAGAAGATGCACACACACTCACAAAAAGACATTCATACCCACATAGAGACACACGCATGTCCTCACACATACACATAGACACAGTCACACACAATCACACAGACACATTCACATACAGACATACTTGGACACAGTGTCACACTGGCACACCATCGCACACAAGCACTCACACACACACAGGACACATTCATACACAGGCTCACAGATATACTGAACACACACACACTCACATTCATACTGAAATACAGAACAGATTCCCTCCTTACCTGGGCTTCAAGTACGTTAACTTTTTCTTTCAGATCTTCAATTCTTTTATCCTGTTCTTTTAAATTATTTTTTAAGCCTTCCATCTAAGATTTAAGAAACACAACATGCAAAAATCTTGTCAGGCAACAGAGAATAGCTCCTTAAGTCAGAAATTGTACAGGTTTCTGTGGTCAAGTAATGTTTATCAAATCAACAAAATTAAATCCCAAGCATTAGCGGACTCGGCGGGCTACAGAAAATAACGGGACAAATTGGCACCTGGGGATGAGAGCACACAGACAGTGCAATTAAACACTTTAATCTTTAGAAAACCCGTTCAAACCAAACTCAGCAGGAGTGCATCCTGTGGGAAGCAACACTGGTCCTTGTTATGTGTCTCAGCCACCTAACATTTTCATCCTGCATAGGCAGAGGCCAGGGGACATGATGCAAGACCATGGTCTGGCATGGGGAAGCTCCCTGCAGCAGAGATCTGGTCAACCAGCAGCATATTAAGGTGAGCCCACTTTGGAAGAAAAGCATCTGTTAAGAGGCAACGTGGAACTGGGGGACGTGGGGTGATATCCAGGACGGTGCCAGAAGAGAAGAAACGCGTGGATTCCAAGGCTAGCCCTATCACTTAACTACCGTGGGCCTCCGTTTTCTCATCTGGAAAATGAGGACATGGGACGCCCCCTCTGTCCTCCCTGACCCTCAAGCGCTATGACTCAATTCTCTGGCTGTTTGGTGAGGTCCTACCGCAGCAAGCATGAATGTTACATTTATGTCAAGAAGGCATTTGAGTTATTTGGAAGGACTCCTTTTAGAAACAAGTATTAGGTAGTTTTTAAAAAAAAAAGAATGGATGAAGTTCTGGTTTTAAGTCTAAAGCAGATTCCCAAACCAGATCAATACAAATCTTGACGTAAACTGTATGAGTACGCAATTCACCATCCATCTGGCTACCATCACGATGACCTCTTCTCTTTCACCTGCCGAGATGTTCCCAGCAAAGAAGGGCCAGGTTACAGCCCTGTGCTAACACACCCTCTACGTAAATTAACCACTTATGAGGTTATGGAAACAGATCATTTCTTCCTCAAGAAAGGGCTGAATCTCCTAATCTACCAAATCTGCTAAAGAACAGTGTGCATTATCTGGCTCAGAACACTTAAAAGAAAACACCAAAACATCTAAAGAGCAAAACACCATTTCCCAAATGTCTTCGTTGAGAACGTCACAGGTGTCGGCATAGAGACAAAAGGGGACACTGAAAACAGAGCCTTGTCACATGGGGATACAAAGGAAATGTCAATGGGGAGAAGAATCTCAGTGCTCGTAGAGTCCAGGCAAGCCACACGTATTTGGTCTTCTCCCTGTAAACGCACTAGCTACCGGAGAAACACACTTGATTAATCTGACCTCCTGGATGACGCTGCGCAGGTTCTGATGCTGGGAGTGAATCACAAACTGCAGATGAGAGATCTGCTCCTGGAGGAGGGAAATCTCCTTTTGAAGATCCTGGCAACTGGAACTGCAAAGGAAAAAAGAGAGAAAGGTTTGCTAAAGCATTATACAGCTATTTTTACAGCTGTGCGACCAGGATCTCCTCACACATGACTCTACTACTGGGCAGCATGTGGGTGAGATGCCCAGGGTCCCTTATGCCAAACAAGACACACTGAAGATAAACAGTCATGAAGCACGCTCTGATTAGCTCAGCCATGAACTTGAATGAGAGGATCAATTCATGTCAAAAGCGCCTCTCTGGCCACCTGTGACTCCCTCCCTCCAGCAGGTAGTTGAGTCAAGTTGCATCGAACCAGGTGAAGCACTTATATATCTAATCTGTCTCACCTAAGAGCATCCACAGACCTAGCATCCATCAGAACACACACAGATGGAATAGTAGGGTTAGAACATGGGGCCAGGAACGGAGACTTAACACATATATCAGAAACCAACTTCCGAGGATACAGGGGTTAGTATAGGTTGTGAATTGCCTGTTTGTCTTTTTTTTTTTTTTTTTTTTGGCTTCCTATTTTTGTTAATTCTACTACATGTAAATAAGGCAAGGTAAGAAAAATTAAATTCCAGCTAATATTTTGAGTCCACATTAACCATGGTGAAGAAAGATGAGTGAAGTTTGAATTTAGATTATTCATCCTTTCCCAAAGCTCCATTTAAGTAACTGGCATTGATTACATGGCTTTTGACTATTTCTCTTCTTGCCAATATTATTAGAGTTCGAGGCAAAATGCCTCGAGACAAGACCACTAAACTTGGCAGCATTGTAATTCTGGAGTCACATAACCTTTCTAAGCCTCAGTATAACAGGTATAACAAGCCCTACCTTTACAGCATTAAAAGATTATACTGTACACTTAAAGAGATAAAGTGAATGTGCTTTCGGAAAATGAGCGTTTTATAAAGTAATATATTATTTTAGCTTATTAAGGTTTCACAATTAGTAGCCAACATCCAATTCAATTGCAATTCTGATTTTCAGTCTCTACAAATATTACAAAGGTCACAGAAATTCATGTGACACTACGGCAGAACTTGTTCTCATTTTTTAAAAAAGAGTCTTCATTTTGTTTTACATCATGTACTAAAACATTGCTTCTCAAACATAATATGCATTGGAGGATCTTGTTAAATTGTCAGGGACCTTGTTAAGATGCACATTCTAATCCAATAGGCTGGGAAAGGGCTTGAGAATCTGCATTTCCAACATGCTCCAGGTGTTCCAGTGATTTTGCTGGTCCATTAGCCAGGCTTTGAGTGCTTTGAGTAGCACAGCACTAATCCACTACAGTTGTCTCAATAATGTTTAATATACAGTAAAGTCACTCAAAGCCGAGTAACTTTCAGGCAATTTGCAATATTTAAGACAGTCTTGATTTTTTTCCCTTGTTCAGTTTTGTATGAGAGAGCTTTAAAAAGAGTTTGTTTTACTGTAGAAAAAATTAATTTCTATAAAACTATAGAAATGTTTGCACAAGTACAAATGATGTATAATGATAGCCATTACTATTTATTTATCCTATGGAATGAAATAATTTATATTATCAAATACTGTACAATTACACAACATGTATGTCACAAAATATATGTGAAATGTAGTTCATTATTGTTCATAGCATTAAAAAATGGAAACAAACTAAATGTTCATCAATAGAAGACTGATAAAACAAATTATGCTATATCCATGCTACTTTTATTTTACATATACATATATATAACAGAGATAGACCAATAGACAATTTATATCAAAGATGATGTTACAGAATATTATAAAAAGGATGGTCTTTTCAACAAATGATATTGTGACAACTGGATACTCATAGGAAAAAATGAAAAAGAAAATTAATCCTAACCTCACTTCATCAAAAAAATAAATTCCATGTCAATAAAACTGGAGACCCAAAAAACTTTCAAAAGATAATACAGAAGAGCATCTTCATGAATTTGGAATAGAGAAAATTGTTAAAATAGAACTGAGAACAGTATTAACTGCAAAGTAAAAGAGAAGTTTGACTGGACAAAAATTTTAAACTTTTAGTCATCAAATGAGAGCGAGTAGGATAGCCTCAAAATCTCGGTAACATAAATGACTAATAAAGGCATTGTATCCAGAATATATAAGGAACATCTACAAATCAATGGAACAGGAACCCAGCAGAAAAATTAGAAAGTGACTCAAAAGGGCACTTCACAAAAAAAGATAAGTTGTGGACATAAGGATCAAAGTGACACAGAAGGCAAACAGAAATCTGGCCCACAGCTGGTGCTAAGATTCAAAATTGCTCCAGAGGGCTTCCCTGGTGGCGCAGTGGTTGAGAGTCCACCTGCCGATGCAGGGGACACGGGTTCGTGTCCCGGTCCGGGAGGATCCCACATGCCACGGAGCGGCTGGGCCCGTTAGCCATGGCCGCTGAGCCTGCGCGTCCGGAGCCCGTGCTCCGCGACGGGAGAGGCCACAACAGTGAGAGGCCCGCGTACCACAAAAAAAAAAAAAAAAAAAAAAAATTGCTCCAGAGAGAAGGGAAAAAAAGAGAAAAGAAAAGGAGGAAAGAGCAGTCAGACTCAGAACTTTCCTGGGGAATCATAAGAAAGAACTTGGGATGCTTTGCAGAGCCAGGTCAGCTATGAAAATTCATAAAATACAAAAATACTGTATATTATTAAAGGTGAGTATTCAAAATGGTCTCATTGTGTCTTATGATGACCCAGAACTCGGGGACTGAAAGGAGAAAAAGTCTTTAGAAGGATGTGAGTGGGTAGATATGTTCTCCAAAATAGAAAACTCAGGAAATTTCCCCATGTATTTCATGAGAATATTACCATCAAGCTCACCGTAAATAAATAAAAATCTGAAACAGGTCTTAAGATGGAAGAAAAGTATTTCTGGAAGCACTCTGGAAAGCGTAGGGGTTTCAGACTTATCTGCATTATACACTAGAGCAGTGATTTAAGGAAGTTGCAAAAAAAAAAAATCTCTTAGGTTTGTTCAGTAAACAGAAAACCTAGTCATCCATTTAAGGTCTTTGAAAGTGAGAATATAGCTAAATAAGCTGCATTTGAGCTCCCTTTAATCTCTGTTATTTATCTTTCAGTTGAAGCACTCAGTGCTTTCAGTTGAAGCACTCAGTCTTAATGTACTAAAGCAAAACAGTAAGAAGAAACATAATGAAGGCCAGGCCTAGGAAAGGAGGCCAAATGTCTGTATCTAGGATTTATGCTCTGTCTCCCAATGCCTCAATATAAATACAAAGTCAATGTTGAAATTAAAATAGAATTGAAAACTGCTGCTTCCAGAAAGTTGTAGAAGATGTGTTTTCCCCTGTTCTTCCTATTAAGTCAACCCCAAACCTGAACATTATACATCAACAAACACAAGAAGACTCTGAAAGGTGGAAAGAAGAAGGAACACTAGCTCGGGACCTTGGGATCCAGGGAACAACACAATGGTGAGTTCCCTGGGTTTTCTTTTTGCTTCATAGATGCTAGGCTTGGAGCTGAGAAAGTCCACAGCTTAGAAACGGCAATGGCAGCACAGAAAAAGCCCCAACAAAAAGAGAGGAAAAGCTTGGCTCCACTCTTTTGAGAAAGGGAACTGAAGATGCTCTCTCAAATCACTATGGATGAAGAGTGAACAGAGTACCATTTCTGGTCTTCTTCGTGTTAGAGTCCCTAGTGTTCAAGAGAGGAAGTCAATCTTATCTTTAACTTGCAGAAATGTGAAAACAAATGGTTTGTCTTCTGTAACATGGGATAACGGCAGAATAAGTACTAGGCAAGAAGCACATCCTCAATCTCTCTGCTGGCCAATGTCTGCCAAAGACTTGGTCAAAGGAAATCAAGGTCATGGAGGACTGTCTCTCCATCCAATTGTCAGAATACTTTAAAATCTATTTTGGGCGTAACTTCCACCATCCGAGGCAGCATTATTGAGTCCTGCCACACTGCCCTCTGCTACTCACTGTTAAAATGGCTTTGACTGGGGCTTCCCTGGTGGTGCAGTGGTTGAGAGTCCGCCTGCCGATGCAGGGGACACGGGTTCGTGCCCCGGTTCGGGAAGATCCCACATGCCGCACAGCAGCTAGGCCCGTGAGCCGTGGCCGCTGAGCCTGCACGTCCGGAGCCCGTGCTCCGCAAGGGGAGAGGTCACAACAGTGAGAGGCCCGCGTACCGGGAAGAAAAAAAAAAGGCTTTGACTGAATTGTTCTTTGGTGGCATGGTATCGTTTTTAAAAGTATTTCCTGAGGTACAGCTTCTGTGTTTACTGTAATGATTTTGTTGAACACATCGTTCACGGTACTTTTTATGAACATATCCTGGAAATTTTCTCTCTGGCCTTACAGATACATTAAAAAGAACTGGACGTTTCCTAAAGAACTGGTTGGGGTTAGTCATTTGGACGTTGTCACTCACAAAACTAATCATAATTTTCTCGTTGGGTTGGCTGCTAGAAAATTTAAAATTGAGTCAGTGGTCCACTGTGAGCACGTGTATACATTTTGTGGGCCAACCTCATTATATACCTGTTCTTGTATCTCCTTGGCCTTCTCATCTAATCTATTTCCAGTTAAAGGATTATGTTATTTTTATGTAGTTTTTGTAAATGATCTTACATTTTCTTAGAACTCAGGGTACATAAATGCGTAATTGCAAAGTGTATGAAGAACATGAGGATGGCCATATTTGCACAACCCCAGAACATAGCCCTTTTAGGTCTTTATAAATTGTACTTATTATCAGGGATTAATGCATTATGCTGTTTATAGGAATGAAAATTCCAGAAGAGATAAAAAGAGCTAGATACTGAGAGACAAAATGAATGCAACAAAAGTAGCAACTGAAACTATGTTGCATGTACCCGATGCTGCTACTTCTGGACACACTACTCATAGCCAGGCATTGGGCATATGAATAACCCCATATGGAATTCCCACTTGAGAGAGAAGATAGTGAGATTGGTGGCATCCTGGAGCTTCTCTGAAGCTATGAAAAAATCATACTAGAGTCTACAGGGACTCAGGTTTCCTGCTCTTTAGGATTTGATGTTTCTTTGGACCTTTATGGTGGCCATTACTAAATGTGAGTCCCCAGTGGAAGAGAGGGAAACTGACGATCACAACCATAAGAATCGGAGACGCCAGGTCCTTACCTTTCCCAGGCCAGACCAAGGTGAAAGAATAAACAATACGTAGGTATAGCTCTGTTCACATTTCAACCAAAACTCAGGAATATGTATTACTATTGCCAGTCAAAATCTTCCCCATTGTTTTCAGTGGTAGCACTAAATGGGCGGGGGATGGGGGGGGCTTAAGACAGCCCTCAAAACTACCAAAGATAAATGTACAATGTAAGTAACAACAGTATGCTTTGACATGCAACCACATCTTCAAGATACCCCGTTTCTTCCTCTAAGGAATGTACCATCCCTAAGCACCTTCTACAGGTATGTTGAAGCCAACACACTACTTGTCTTTAGAAAGCCCAAATGTGTTCCCCAAGGGATAACTCTAACATGGGCCTGTGTGTTTGCCTGTGACATCACAGGGCAGAGAGAGAAGTTGGAAAACTGCCTTCTGCTTGGAGAGTAGGACTTCCCGAAACAGGGGACTGAGGAAACCAATCAGAGAAAAGGTCTCTGGAGTTTCCAGAAATAAGAGAAAAAAAGTCAAGTCTCCTCTATAGAAGAACAAGCACAGGCTTTGCTACGGCAATACCAGAGTCCAAACTCCCAGCCCTACAACTTCTGGAAAGCTGAGTGATCTTGACAAGTCATGTAACCAATTAGAAGCTCTGTTTCCTTCCTGAAAGGTCGATGGAAAGATTAAATTAAATAAGGTACCTCAGGTTACTTTATAAACTGAAAGGCACTATGCATGTGTCAGTCAGTACTGATGGTAGTAGAAATATGGGGTCAACCTTGCTTTTAAAAAAGATGCTTCTGCCAAACCCTTTTACTCCCGTTAACAGTAATTGTGAGTTTCTGCTGTACAACAAAGTGAATCAGCTATACATATACATGCACACCATTGTAAAGCAATTATACGCCAATAAAGATGTTAAAAAAAAAAAAGTAATTGTGAGGATTAGCTTAATATAATGGTACATACATACCCATATACAAGAAGAAACTCTTTTTCTTCTGAATTATAAAAGCTTAAAAGTTATCATCCTCAGAGATGCTTTCTAATATTAGAAATGCCAAGTTACAACATATTGAATTTTTTTATCTCTTTATCAAAATTGTAGAATGAAACTCACTGCAATTCAAGAGAGTCATGGCACCTATCAAACTATCTATGTTTAAGGGAAATTAAATCACCCATAGCCCCTGCTCAGGGAAGAAGCCCTAGGCTATTCTTTGGGTAAGGGGAGGCCACCCACAAGGATGGGAGGGGACGCCTGCCAAAGGCTATTGGTTGGATGTCAATGCAGGGGTTGGTCGAGATGATCTATCTGTCTAATACAGGAAGTAGTATTAGGCCAGTCAGACTCTTTCCTCTGGACTCTGAAAGGAAAATACAGAGAATACAAACCAGCTGGTGAAAAATGGTGGGAAAAGGTAATGAATCATCCAGGAAGAACAAAGAACAAGAAAAGAGTGAAACTGCATAAACACGCATCACTAAGTGGGATCAGCAAAATAATCTGGTTTTTCAAATCACATTAGGTGCTAAAGGGTTGTCCTCCTGTCTTCCCATGAGTACATCTTCTTTATGGCCATATCTATTCAGTCTTAACCTAACAGAAATCCTATTTATGGTAGCTTAACCAAGTCTCTATTGCTTTAACTAAAAGAATCTGACTGATACTGATTTCATTTTCTTGTCACTTAGCAAAGTGAATACCTCTACACATGGCTCAAAATAACAAGTAAAATAAATATTTGTGTTACCTACAATTTATGAAAACTGCACAAGCCAGGATGTTCAAACACCTTTCTGGAAACACAGAAGCTCCATTTCCCTCAAGGTATTTCTAAAACCTCCTCAAGAGCTTTTTGAGAATTCTTTATCCTGACTGCTCATATATAATAGAACTGAAAGAATAGATCAGTTTGGTTTTTAAAACCATTACATTTTTGGCTCAAAGACTGACAAAACCTCTGTTATCAATAAAAAATCATTTTTTAAAGAATAAATCAAACTCATTGTCTGGACTCTTAATGGAAGGCACAGTGTACCTGCTGCAGTTCTGCTGCATGGAAAAGCTCTCTTTAGGGGAAAAAAAAGAGGTAAGCCAAAATTTACTTAGAGTTAAATTATGAGTATATACAAGTAATTCCAAAGACCTATGGATATTTTCCATAGTACTTCCTTTATTCTCTACAGAGATGTACAGTGCTATGAAACTCAGAAATCCACCTTCTGGGGCTATATGCGTGTTCACAGAGAAGCGTATGAGGAAATTATTATCAGTGGTATCTCAGTGTGTTTCAAATATGTAGATACAATTGCCAGGGTCAGCCCAGTTCTGGACTTTGGCTTATGAGGTCCAATGAAGAGAAAGAGAGATAATGGGAAAGGAAAAGGAGATAGGAAAAAATCAAAAGACCAAGAGAAAGTGATGTCTGAGCATATGTTATTGAATAAATGAGAACAAGAATGTGTACATTTTGAGATTCATAATACTGCCTAGAGCAATAGCTCTAGATGGATGAACTAAGGTCTTGAAATAGATTTGACTTTGAATGTTATATCAGAATATATAATGATTGTGGTAGGCTTAGAATTAAAAGAAAAGAAAAAAAAGAAAGGAAAGGAAAAGAAAAGAAAAAGTTCAGGAAATTTCATATGAGTTATTCTATGACATTCCAGAGAATTTTTCTAACAGCAGCCGAGTAGTCAAGCCATTCGATATCCATAAACCCATAAATCCATCCCTACCCCAGCACACAAGGACCAGGACTGCTTGTGAATTACGAGTATTTGTAAGTAAGTCCCAAGAACTAAGGATGCTTTTCACAGTATTTCCTTCATTCTCTACAAAGTTGGGAGCACGACAAAACTATCTTACAATTCCACTTGCGGGCTAGCTAATTTAAGGCCGGCTGTAGCAGAGATCCATTAACAAAATCAGAAGTATCAGGGGAATGGAGACCTCAACAGCATCCTCTTCAGCACCAAGGGTAAACAGGGAGGGGACAGGCTCATTCACTCTGCAAAAGGATTAACGAGCCACCACACACATATACACACACCAGTTTCCCGGTACCCCCAGTGACCTCTGCTCCGTCCAGATTCCCCAGTGGGTAGGGAGGGAGAGGCACATGGCTGTTAATGCTAAGAAATCTTCCTTCCTCCTGCACTTTCAGCCTTCCTTTCCCTTGGGGGATAGTTGCCTTCTATCCACTGGTCAGTGGACCGGAAGAGAGGAAAGATACCAGGAACTGCTTTTACTTAGGAGATTTGCAAACCTTTTAGCATATGTAGCGTTGGATTTGAGATGCAGCAGCTTGTTTTCCAAAGACAGTTTTTTTTCTAGCAGTGTCCTCTTTTCCTAGGAGAAAATAAAATACAATTTTTGCTCATTTCTTTTCCTTTATTTCTCTCTCTCTCTCTCTCTGTCTTTCTCTCTCTCGTTCTCTTTCTATGTACGTGTGTGTTCAGCAAGGAATTCTTGCAAACTGTTCGCAAAAGATGCTTCTTGTAATACTAGAAATATGTTTTGAGCTAAAGAACTAATTTCATATGGAGCTGTTACAACCCACCCCAGTGAAGCCCGGGGCAGGCATTCTCCAGCATGGTTTACAAGGGTAACAGGGAAGAGCCAAATCAGACTACATGTTGGATCTGTTTCTTTTACTTTAACCTTTGCTTTCCGCTGCTTTTGTTTACTAAAAGGATGCTGTCTATACATAACGGCCTGCCTCGGGGAACCCTGCCCCTCTGCCTGAATGTTAAACCAAAGTGCCTTTGTTAGGGAAACATCCAGACGCTGTTCCACCCGTGGATGGCTGCAAGAAAGAAGAAATTAACACATCCCCTCCCCGAGGCTGGCCGTTCCAGGTGATATTTGCAAAACTTATGGCCTTTTTACTTTACTTCCTCATCGCCTCCCCCTCTGTGCTATAAAAGAAACTGGCATCCAAACCCCGATAAGATGGTTATTTTGAGACTTTAGTCCGCCATCTTCTCGGTCTGCCAGCTTTCTGAATAAAGTCGTGTTCCTTGCCTCAACACCTCGTCTCCGATTTATTAGCCTGTCGTGCGGCGAGCAGAGCGGTTTTGGACTCGGTAACATAAGTCGCTCAAGGACAGGTCAAGACTAGTTGTCTTCACTGCCCTCGTTTGTCTGGAGAGCTTTGCTTTGGCCCCTCCCCCAGTCCGCTGCTCAGTCGAACGTCTCTTCTGTCTCTCCATCCCGCCCTAAATGCTAACTGCCTGCCCATCTCTCTCTAGACACTGGCTCTCCCATCATTCCACCTGCTTCTCCAACGTTAGTCTGAGTTGTTGGTATCCAAGGATATGATTGCACTTGTCTTGATACCTACCTGCTTACACGGCATCTGTCAGAGGTAGAAAAGTAGTAAATGTATATTTAGTGAAGGATCAAGGCCATAAGTGTTAAAGTCACTTCCTCATCAGGATATAACAGAAATTTTGACATTGTGAAAGAATCCCTAAAGAAATGCCTTATTGCCATCATTAAACCAAACTCTCTCCATCCAACAGGAAAATAGACAAGTCCATGAAAAACCAAGCTGGGATGATTGTGTTCTTTTTTATATCTGATGGAAAGAGATGTTTTGACAGTATTTACAATGCTGTTTAAAATCATTCCTTCTGTAGTATTTATGTGGGTAAAATACAAGACAGTGCCATTATAGCAAAAATCTCAGAATATCTTTGGACATGGACAGACCTGGTTCTGAAACTTGGTGACTGTGTTAATTTTTGCCAAGGTTTTAACCCCTCTAGACCTTATCACTGTTAAGAAAAATTAACCAAAACTTGTAAATCAAAGTATATTATTTTAATGTCATATTGGGTCATTGTTTAATAACCTGACACAAGGATTTTTTAATTCTCTTGGAGAATTTCTTTGTGTGTGACTTTATTATTTATTATTTGATTAGAGCTCTGACTTTGTGAAGTTGCATGTTAATTTGTGGGTTTCTGCCTGGTAGAAAAGGTAATCCCAAAGGTTATGGTTTATTGCCTTAAAGAATATTAACTACCTTTGTATCTAACCTAGTAAATAGCCAATTTCAAAAACTATTTTTTTTAAACCAGCTTTCCAATCTTACTGGTTCCCTCATTAATTAATGAGTTGACTAAAACATCTGACATGTATTCATTCTATATTTGTTTGAGTCAAGTTTTTGACTTTTTGAACATCCCTAAGATGGGGATAATATTATCTATATTGAAATGTTGGGATGATTGGAGATGTATGTGAAAGGTCTACATGCTTCTCGGAAACATATTAGGACCTCAATATATAATAATTTGAAGGTGCCAAATACTTCATATCTTATGTGCTCTGTTGTTTTTAAAATTTATACTTTTTCAAAAATTTCCTGTAGCATTCTTGTCACATATATTAGATACTGTTCTGGTGTAGCCTTAGTTGATCTGAGGGATCAAGATACTCTTTGCAAGCTTATTAGGACACTTGGGTCATCAAAGAAACACATCACTGATAATATATTTTGAATTTATAGGAGGAAAAATGGTGTTTAACAAACATTCTTTCTAATGGACTGACTCTCAATTCATGAATCTTTATCACCAGGGTTCAAGGAGACCAGACAGCTGGACAAGTAAACGTTCTGCCTTGGTCAAGCCTCGAGTATTTAGCTTGGACTCTTTTTTAAATTTAATTTTTATTTTATATCGGAGTATAGTTGATTTACAATGTTGTGTTAGTTTCAGGTGTATAGCAAAGTGGTTCATTTATATGTACATGTTTATCCGTTCTTTTTCATATCCTTTCCTGTATAGGTTATTACAGAATATGGAGTAGAGTTCCCTGTGCTATACACTAGGTCCTTGTAGCTTGGACCCTTAACGCTCCCTCTCTAACAACACGGAAAATCACACTCCATCAGCTAGCACTTCTCAGGGACGGTGTCTTCTGGGAAGGGAAAGGCGTTCACAGCACCACCTAGTGGGCGATCCACTCTTGCCAAGACCACACCTCTGAAGAGCGTAAGAGTTCCCTCCCCTTATTGATCACGGTGGGGTGGACACCAGCTTAAATCATTGCCATATGTTAACATCTAAATGATTTAGGAATCAACGGTATCCTTTTTATCCCACATCAGAGAAGATGTGCGCATAATGGAAAGGACTGTGGAATAGTCCCTCATTTGCACTGTCCTTGTTGATAAAATGATGATGAGGAATTAGGTGGTCTCAAAAGAGCCTTTGAGCTCTAAAATTCTAATAGAGCTAAATCAATGACACTGGAAAACAAATATGATGCAACAGAAGTGCACTGCCAGCCAAAGGAACATATGCCATATTAAAATGCTCTTATTGGGCGGTTTTTCTGGCTTATCACTGTGTTTATGGAATTCATTCTCACTGCATTCCTGATTAAAGTGGGACAGATGGTGAAGGCTTTAAGTAATGTGTTCATTACCAGACCTCATACCACTAATGGCTATTTACTGGAGCAGTGGCTTGTGCAAGTGAGTAGAAAATGAATCCTTCTCCAGGGGGTACCCACCACCAGGGCAGTATTTATCAACCTTTGTTGTGGATGTTCGTTTTTAATTTTCATTTCCTTTTTGAACTCACGGCCTTTTCTTATTAATACAAAGGTCTCAGTACCCCCTCCTCTCATTCCGATACACACTCCCCTCCTGAGAAACCCTTCATCACAGCCTTTATCCTCAGTATCTCCTTAGGCCAAGATGTTACCAAGCTTTGCTTCTTATAGTTTTATCTATTTGCATGATCATTTTACAAATGTAATGTATCTTTAAACTAAATATGTTTAAAAAATAAAAATAAAACTCCTGCACATTTTCCTTCCACTGCATCCCCATGAACCTCCACCTCCCAGAGATTCCAAAAGACTCCACTCTAGGAAGTCACTGAACTAGAATGTTCTGGAAGTTTCCTGCATGGCCTTGCTGAACCATGGGCATTCTGTCCACTTACTATGTCACAGAGCTCCTACAGACAGCTCTCCATTTTGGGTCAATATCAAGACAAATGCTAGGCCATCACTTCTCAAAAATGTCTGCCAGTCTCTAAGCCACTTAACCTTATTCTGGGGTCCATCCCTACCTTCAGTTGGATGTCGGCTTCCCTAAGGACCCCTGGGAGAATGAATGAAAGGAGATCTGGGCAGTTCCTTGAGTCTCACCCAACCCAGATATATTACATTGTAATCTCCACAAAGAGACTGTATCTCGTTCATTCACAAATAAATATCTAGCTTGGAGCTCTGCCTGGTACACGGTACACGGTGGGAGCTCAAATATTTGTTGACTAAATAGTCCAGTGACTATACCCTGGAATTCTGAGATGAACTCACATCCAGTACAGATTTCTTGGGGTTTCTAGAAGATAGAAATTACATGACACTATTTTTTTGTTCATTTTCAGGGACTGACAGCTGACCGGTAAACATGACCCAGTGTTATTGGGTTTGAGGTGATGGCAAACCTAAATTTAAATGTCAAGCTGGTTGATCAAGTAGTTTGATTAAACAACCCTATTTGCATTCCAGAATTGTCTTCCTTTCCGAAATGCAAACGTTCCTTGTGCTACCTTAGTTTGCTAAACTGTTTACTACAGGATAAATATTCTAACATTGCAAAGTATTCATCCAAATGTTACAGTTTGTCCAAAACATCATAATTATAAACTGTTACACCAGGGCAAACCAGCTACCTGAGGACATTCTAGCCCTGTGATTTTGGCTAAAGTAAAACACTCAGCATTACCCACCGTACAACACAGATGTAGCTGTATATTATTATTATTAGATTCAGTTAAGGCTGGGCTTATTTAATTTTCGTGATTTCCTCATAGGACCTTCATTAAGATCACAAATTCAGCCAAACTCACAGTGTTATAAATTAAATTCTTGGGAAACATGTAAAAAATTAATCAAGGTTTCTCAGGCAAATATCCTGAATGTTGAAATGTGATGCCTTTGAAGTGATATTTCTGAAATAGCCTCCATTCAAGGAGACTCATAAAAAAAAATAAGACTGAGAAGAGTGGAGGAGAATCAGGGAATTCATGTAATAAATATAAAAATGTACTGGGCAATATTTACTAGAAGTTAAAGTCTGTAATCTCATCTACTCTAACTCAGTTTCAAAGATGCCAGTTTTCTATCGGTTTGTTTTACTATTAAAAAATATTGTTTGGTTTATCTGAATTCTAAATTCTAAGGCATGCAAAACGAAATTTATGTGCTCACCTTTTGTGTGTATTTGGAGGGTCAGCTACTTAAAGGAACACTGCATGAAACTTTTAATAATTTTTGTTCTATTAGTACTCTTCCCTAAATTTGGCCGAGCCGTGCGGCGTGCCCCCTGCGCTGGGAGCGTGGAGTCTTAACCACTGGACTGCCAGGGAAGTCCCAAGAATGTCTTTTCTTAATTGTGAACTATACCTGTCCTAGGGCAGCCGTAGGTTTTTATAGATCTAAAGGGGACTTGGGTGGCCAAAAATACACTTCACTGACTCCAATACATAAAAATGCTGCAATTACAGGGATTCACTATATTATTACTAGCAGTAGGGAGACTTTGTGATCTTTTCCATTATTTCTATTCATAGCCTCACATGTCTCCCCTTTCTAAGCCATACATTTACGAGAAAAAAAAAAGTGACAGATAATGATTCAACTGCAGTATTTGTAAAGAGGTAAATCAGTAACTGCAATACACATCATATTAAATGTGTAAGGGAAGAAATGAACATTATTGAGTACATCCTAAGATCTTAGGAGTGGCAAAGAGCACTTTCACTTAATGTTATTTATTTTCATATTATCTTCTTTAATTCTCACCCTAACCCAGGAAGAAATCCCTTTAATTCTCCAGAGGCCTACCTTTTCCATTCTCTGTACAAGGTTCTCCAGTTCCGTGATTTGATTATGTTTTTCTTCAAGCTTTTCAGCAATTTGATTCAGATTTTCAACACGTTGCTTCAATTTCTGTTCTTTTTCAAGTGTGTTAACCTTTTGTCAGAAAAACAGTTAGCAGACTATTGTTTTCATTAAACCTATACAGCTATTATCTCCCTCTAAAATGTTCTGAGTAGCCAAAAAAGTTTAATAATTCACACTTGTTTAGAAGTACTTCCTTGAACTCAGTCTTTCTTCAGAATAAACCTGATGGACTACAGCAACACTAAACCAATGGAGAATTAATAACATATAAATATTATTTCTAGAATGTTGACATTTGCTACCATAAAGCATTCTCTGTGAACTGGTATAAGAAAGAGAGACAAAAATTTAAGAAAAGCAAAGCTTTTGACTCTTTCTCAACAACACTTATCTAGAACAAAAATAAAATCTTATACGTTCAAGTCAAAAGTGTTTTCTTTGTAACCAGAAAGTGTCATAAAAGCAGAATAATTATCCCCACTGTGTCAGAGGGTTATCTCCTAGGCGTATAGCAGGAGTTATACTAAAAGACATAGGAGAGAAGTCTTCAGCGGGCAGCCCACAGGCCACACTTGGGGGTGTTTCAACTGACATGTAACTGATAGGCGCACCCACATCTGCTTGTGTGTTTAACAGAACTCAAGATTTTACGGTTAGAAAAAAAAAGCGTCTGACTTCCCTTGAAAATACCAGGTGTGGTATTTTCTGGTATATACCAGACACTCCCTTTGCTGGGACATGGGCACTCCCGTCCACACACACCTGCTTACTCTTTCACGTAGGTACTTTATCTGCCCCCCCGGCACGCCTAGGAGTTTGTGACCACATCACCCCAACCTGAAGCTTGAGGGCGCGTCGCCTATGCAGTGGATTCCTACTGTACTTCCCTGGGGACCCTCCTAGGGCCTGAGCTGGCAGAGACCCAGGCGCCCTAGCCGCGCCTGAATGAGCTTCCCTGTTTTGAGTTTTGGCAAACACACACATACACACACGTTTCCCCCTTGCACTCCTAGAATACATTCTCCAGATAAAGTTTTACTGGCCCTATGACACATAGCTCAGATTCCAAAACAAACAAAGCGTAGGTGTGTGTCTATGATATAGAGACACCCATATACACACACATATATATTTGTATGATTTTATATTTTAATTTATATATTAAATATAAAATATATAATTTTATATGAAATATATATATGTACATATACATACATGGTTTTGTTCGTTTACTCTGAAGAATGTATTCCAGGACCAAAACAAGTTTGAAGCCATTTATGTAGCCCAACTTTTTCATTTTAGAGTCAAGTCAGAGAGACAAAGCGATTCAAACTGGGTCACCTAGTTAGTCAAAGGCAGAACCAGAAGAGAAGCCACTGGCCAGTGTCATGAGGCCAGCCCTGATTTCTAGGCTGGGTGGCAGGGCTCTGGGCAAGGGGGGCGCATAATATGCGGGTACCAGGCTAAACAGGGGTGGGGGGCGATCAGGGCAGAAGATGGGCAGCCTGGCCTTCCAGGGGCTTGCCAAGTCACGTGGCCATTGCTTGTTTCACATCTAACTCCTCCCCAAAAGAGAGACTTGAACAGCTCGGAGGTTAGTCCACCAGTATGCAAGCTGCTAGCTCGGTACCTGGAGTAAGTGTCTACTGTCCTCATGCTTCTTTCTAACTTCTTTGGACTGTATCTGATAGTTTTCAAATAATCTCTGGGCCACATTTCTCAGAGCCGCTGCTCCTGCTTCTCTGGAGGCTTCGAGCTAGAAACAAAAGGTCACTGTGCATGTTTTGACTTTTACAATAAAAAGGGTTAAAGACAGAACAGTTTGATGGGCAACCAAAAACACAGAGGCTGTAACCGTACCATTTGCACCTTCATAGACAACGGGTAAGAGGAAAGATGCTGTTATCTGGTAAGAAGAAAACATAAAATGAGAACCCCCTATTTATTGGGGCTGTCATGCAGGTGATTTGCACTGGCCAGGCCAAAGCGAGCTCTGTGAACATCAGTGCCCTGCATATACAGACCACACCCCTGCAAAGTGTCCCCCAGTGCCCCATCAGCTTATACACGTATTTGCAAGCGTTTTTGTATCATTGGCCACAGCACTACTAAAAGACATATTTCCTGAAATAGAAGGAGAACAAGATTGAAGTATTAGGGGCAATATCGACAAAGTGTCCTGAATCTTTCAAAGATTTAACCTAAAGAAACAATCAAGGATGGCTGCAAAGATCTACCTACTAAATCACTGTAGGACTGTATATAAAATAAGCCAAAAAAGGAAAATATAAGGCACCCAACAATAGATTAGCTAAATAAAACAATGAGACATTTGACTATGAGTGCTCTAATTAATATGCAATTTTTAATATCTAATTATTACATATATAAAGACTTTTAAATTTTACTGTAGTAAAAACACTTAACATGAGACCTGCCCCATTAACAGATTTTTAAGTGTACAGTACAGTATCAAATATAGGCACAATACTGTACAGTAAATCTCTAGAACTTATTCATCTTGTACAACTGAAACTATGCCCATTGAACTTTTGTAAAATCTTTTTAATAATAAAAATCGCCTTCAAAATAAAACAGTGAGATTTAACTGATCAAATGTAAAAGGGCTTCTCTAAGTATGTGAGCACATGTGGATTTATGGATGTGTGTGGATGTCTATCTAATTTCACAGATTCACAAATCTATCCTATTGGCACAAAGTACAAAATTAGACATTTCTCCTACTGGTCATACCTTGATTTTCAACACTTCATTCTCTTTGTTCATTTCTAAGAGCTGTAGGTCTTTTCCTTTTATCCTTTCCATGAGCAGATCCAAACCGCAACAAGACGGATCCATTTCAGAGTCAAAGCCATTTTGAATGTGTCGCCAGTGCTGAAAAGAACAAACAAGAAAACCATTCACCTGACTTTTCCTTTTCTCTACTAACTTTGATAACAATAATTATCACTCAGTATTACTTATGTCAAGGAAGATTCAGATCAACACAAATAAATCTTTTGACTCTCAAGTATCAATGGGAAGTTCCAGATGAAACGCAGCTGGCCTCTATATTTGCTCAAATTTGAATAGATTCTTATATTAAAAGGAAGGTAGAAGTACATCTTTCATGCCTTTTATATTCCCTACACTTTAAAATATACTATTAAGACCTTTTAAGGAGATAAATGATATCCACAAAGCCAGGTGTTTATTTTTTAATCTAACTTGTCTGCTGACCTTCTGTGGTTTGAGATGGCCGAGGCAGACATACTGGCAACACAATCCATCGGCATTCCCAAGAAGCTATTCCTATTAAGGTCTCCCAACAACCTCCCCATTGTTATAGCCAATGGTTGATAACTAGCCCTCAATCTACTTAACCCACGGAAGCCATTTGACAGAGCGGTCCCTCCTCACTTTCTGAAACCCATTTTTTCCTTGTCTTCAGTAGCTCCATTCTCTCCTGTTTATCCCCCTAATTCACTAGCCTCACTTCTCAGCCTCCTGTGATGGATTCTTCTTCTTCCCAACATCTAAATATCAGAAATCTCAGGACTAAATGCTTAGATTTTCTCTCCTTTCTATCCACACTGATACGTTTGGTGATCTCCTCCAGTTTCAGAACTTTAAATACCATCCTTACTCCCCAAATCTCTAGCCCATAGCCTGGACCTTCTATACCAGACTTCTACTTCAACTCTAGAATCAGATATCCAACCTCCATCAGAAACCTCCACTCGGAAGTCTGATAGGCAACTCAACATAGTCAGAACTGAATGTTTGATCTTTCCTATCATTCACAAACATTAACCTTCTTTTCAGTTTCAGAGCACTTAAGAAAACAACTGGAGGGAGTTGTGTTAGTTTAGGAGTTGAGGATGGTAAAGAAGACTCTGTTTATACATCTTACGCTATGTTCTAGTGTTGTCTGTGGCCATCCCACAGAGTGGATAACACTGACTGATGAGGTGCATGTGGCTCAGGTGAGGTTTAACCTGGCATAATCCAGACAAGGCTAAATGCACATTGTTTGACCTTCAGAATAAAAGGCTGGTCACAGGGGAAGGGGTGCATTTAAGCTTATTGACTGATCACGCAGCCTAATGGCTTCAACTGGGTGTCCATTGGTGTGGCCCGGGTGAACCTAAAAGCTTGTGCCTTTGTCTGTCATTGGAACATGTTGCTGCCATGTATCCCGGCTGAGCCAATATCTTCCCCTATGATTTCGATAAGTAAGCCAAGTTTAAAATATTCAAGTAAGACCTGGCCATTCCAATCTGATGCTACTAATGACATCTGTAGTTAAATATTTCATACATATGCCCATTAACGTATTTAGATACCAACAAAATATTTAGTACTCATCATTCAAAGAATAATTTAATAATATCAAAAAGTTATTTAAAGGAAGTCTATATGGCTTTATGTTCATTTACTGAAGGAATAAAAGTGGTACATTTTGATAAATTCATTACCTTTGCATCTTGTTTGTGATTTGTACTATTATGTCTTACTTCATCTTTAAATATTTGATTTCGGATCTTTTCCAGAGTAGTTCGAATCTAAAAGAAAAGAAAAATACTTTTTTCAAAGGCGTTTAATACCAAATACTTTTTTTTTCTATACCAGTTACAGGGTACCAAATTTATCTAGAAAGTATTACATATATGTCAATCTCAGATTTAAATAACTGCCATCAACCTAACTTGCATTTAGGCTAATATTGTTTAGACTGCAGAAAATGAGAATTTGGTCTTTACAACTGTTTCTTAGGCAAACCTAAAATATAACCCAAATGAATATTATACCACAAAATAATTACTATTTAGTAATTAGTATTTAATACTAGTTAGTTCTATTTTTTTCTATATAGTAATTTAGTACTAATTTGCTATTTGGTAATCACTATAGAACAATTACTATTTGGTAATCACTACAAAATAATTACTATCCAGTAATTACTGCAAAATAATTACTATCTAGTAATTACTAGAGAATAACTACTATTTAATAATTACTAAAGAATAATTACTCAGAGGAGATCATACACATTTATGCATGAAATACAAGCCCCGTGTCTTGGTGACCTATGGAAATGCAAGACACTCAAAGATGAATTAATCGCTCTAAGTCACAAACTAGCTATGTCCAAATTTTTCCATCTGTTCTAAAAAGTAGTTCATGAAAATATATACCTTTGTCAGACATTAGCATTGGATTCTCATAAGTTTTCACATTTTTAATGAAGTTAACATGCCAACATGTACAAGTCATTGGCGATAGCTCTCTGAACTGCTTGAGAAGGAACAAGGTAAGGAGAGACAGAAACTCAGCAGGCATCATAAATATCTACTTGGTAACAAAGTATCAATACTTATGAAAGAACTGAGAAATGATGTAAAACAGTAGGATGCAGCGGTGAATAGTGTGGGACAAATTAAGTGCTGAGAGGTGTTCTGAACCCTCCTGGCCCTTTATTCAATTTTAGTCCAAGTGTAGGAACAGAGGTTCATACCCTCAAGAGAAATGACAACGCATGTGTTTAAATTTCAGCTATCAAGATTGTCCTTTGCCAAACTAGGTTTGTTCTTCCTCACATGTTCTAGGGAGGGAGAAACAAAGCCCACTAATTCATATCAGATTTTATTGTAAAAAATCAAACCATGGTAACATGATTTCCAGTGCCCACATACCTTTTTCACATATTCGGTTTCTTCAATAATGTAAGCTGAGGTGGACTCATACAAGGCAGAATTATCTTCTATCTTCCCCTTCAGGGGAACTGTCGTGGTCACTGTTACTGCTGTCATTGTGAAGTCCAGCTTTAGGAAAACATAAATCAGTTGGACAAAACTAACCTCCTTGATGTTATAATTATGTGGTTTGTAAACTGAAAGGAGTTCTGTATTAGCACTGTAATCAAATATAGTAAAAAATATTATAAATTATGGAAATCTGTATATATCCAAAATCCAGGAATTAATTTAATATTAAAACGACACCAGTTGAAACAGTCATTGATTAGAAACTTAAAAATTAAACTGAGAATGAAAAAATAGGAAAATTTTATTTTCATTCAGTATCAATTAGACTATAAAACATCAAGAGTAGAGACTATGCCTTATTCATATTCTAGCACACTGTAAGTGCTTAATAAACGTCTGTGGGGCTAATAATATAACAAAATCATATATATATATAAAACTTGTATACATGTATGTATATCACTTTATACTTTACAGAGACCTCTAATGTACTGCATTTTATTTAACTCTCAGTAGCCTGTAAAGGCCATTTACTGAAGAACTATTTGTAATAGTAAAAGATTTGGAAGAGCCCAAATGCCCACAAAAAGAGGACTGACTGAATGAACTACCTACTTCTATAGCGCTTTCTCTAGGATATATTTATTCAGTGAAAAAGCATGGTGCAGAAAAGGATACATATAATTTCTCTAAGAAGAGAGAGTAGGATAGAAGGGGAAAATCTGTAATTTACAGTTCTGACTGAAAAATGTAATTATTTTACCTAATTATAAAATAAAACTAAATTAAAAAGAAAAAATAAAATCCTCAAAAATAAAAAACAAATAAAACAAATGAATATATCTGCATACAAACTTGGTGACATATCCTCATGAATTACTTGAAGTGACTTTAAAACATGCACCAGGGACTATTTTTCCCAGATGTGATATGTCCTAAGAACAAAAAGAATCCCCAGACAATCTTAAACCGCACTCACTAATAATACTTTCAGTGGAAATATTGGTATTGCTATTTTGAACCTATTATATGTGTGTGCACATTAACATGACTCACTCACATGAATGCATGATGTAGAATAAAGTCAAGAAGTCATTGTCTTAATGTCTTAAGAACCAAGATTTTTAGCATAAGAGAAAAAGAAATCCAAATTAGAACCAAAAATGTTATGTATAACCTTACAATCCAAACTGGAACCGTGAGTAGAAAATAATGATTTATTTTCCTTTAAAAATGTATATTCCAAGTCTATCCACTGAAAATTTAGAAACAGAAGCAATTAACACTCCCAGCGCCCAGACTATGGTCTCAGCACACTATTTTCTACTAAAATTCAACCAGGGCTTCTTGAGTGATTTAGATCTGGAGCACGTATATAAGGTGAGCCTGAGATACCTTGTCATACCAGAAAGCAAAAAAGTAACCAAATACTACTTGAATAAGACACAAAAGCCAACCTGAAGAGGAATGACTGTGCTGGATTAAAACATATCAAAACTTTTTTAATCCATGAAATTATGTTGACAAGAGAAAAACCACCAACAATCCTCAAACTCAATGGAGACGAGCCACAATTATACTAAAAATTAGCCCAGAAAGAGGGGTGAGGGGGACACCAACAAGCATTGATCTTGCCTTTATGATATGAATTTACCATGTGTTTGTTGGTAACCAAACAGTTGATTAGGAAAATTTCGCTACAGAATTTCTGCTAATAAACCCAAAAGGACTGATAGAATTAGAAAACCTACATTTTGCAACCCCTTGTGAAGTAATGGATCTAAGCCACAGTCATCAACCAGCTGTAAAACCATTAGGTGAGAGGTTGGTGAAGAATGCATCAACTCGAGGGACCCCACTAATCAACCTTAACAGAAAACTAAAAAAGAGACAACCAGACACTATGTTCTCTAGATGTGGTACAATCACAAGTAGAAAGCATCACCTATGAAGTATGCAGTCCCTCTATCTACTGACGGTAAACATCTGAGAAAGAGGAAACTGTTCAATGACTCTACAAAGGTGAAGGTTGCAAACAGCCAAATCCAGATTATGTAAAATTTTACAGGGTAAATAATTTTTCTTTCCACAAATTAATTATATGAAGAAAGATGGGGAGAAGAGGAGAGAAACTGCCAGAAATTATGAGACTTAAGAAATGTAGGACCAAATGCAATATATGAATTTTCTTTGGCTCCTGATTCAAACAAACCAG
The DNA here is from genome assembly GCF_002837175.3 of Physeter macrocephalus. Lineage (NCBI taxonomy): Eukaryota > Metazoa > Chordata > Mammalia > Artiodactyla > Physeteridae > Physeter > Physeter macrocephalus. The sequence goes on from NC_041232.1 coordinate 68,632,769, forward strand.
CTATATAAAGACAGTTTTGAAACAAGTAGGGGAATTTTAACACTGACTGGATAACGGATGATGTTAAAGAATTATTGCAATTTTGCAAAGCATTATTTGTAATTATTGTAATTTTAGGTGTGATAATGGAATTGATATTCCTTAGAAAGATCTTCTCTGTTAGTTATACATACTGAAATATTTGCAGGTGAGATAATATTACATTTGAAATTTTAAAGAGAGCATTTTACTCTAGTATTTAAAGAGAGGAAAAAAATGGGGTGAGGTAAAAATGAAAGAAGTTTGATAAAATGCACGGAATTGTAGAAGCTGGGTGAGGGCACATGGGGTCCCTACAGTCCTCTACTATTTTGTTTCTCTTTGAAATTTTCATAATAAATAGTAAAGGACTAAAAAAATAAGATAAAATAAAAGTCCTGTGAGGTAGGATTATTAATCTCATTTTACTGATAAGGAAGCCAAGAATCTAGTAGGTGCTATTAATTTACCCAAGATCACAGTAAAACTAACAGAGCTGAAACTCAAACCTTCGTCTTTTGGACACCAAGATCAAGAGTGTTTCTATCACATTAAGGTCAGATTCCCTAGTGAGAAAAAAATGAAAATTTAGCAGTGACCTATGCTGCTAAAACACACAAAGAATTTTCATATTTGCTAGCATCACTTTAAAACTAAATAGCTTCTGGGGAAGACTCAAAGTCCTGCATTTATCCTTTAATCTTCAATGAAATTGACAGAGCATGCCAAGAAGTTTCCATTTTATGTTAAATCCTCTTAGACAGCCACCGTGGCTTCTATTTGTTTCAGGGGAACTTGATTTGGCCCTAGCAGCTCTTCAAGTCTGTTTTTTGCAGAATGTGAATGGAACTACTTCTGTTACTTGGTCCTCTGAAGTCTCTTCCGGGATTAAGTTCTTAGTCCAAAACAACATTTAAATGCTGGAAGTAAAAGAAATGCCCACAGAGACAATAAACGATGTGTTTGGAAATGAGAGAGGGGTGGTCAAGCTGGAGTGGTGGTCATCAAACCACGGTGGGGGAGCCCAGTCTGGCTTCCAGCCTGTTAGGACAGCTGATGAATGGTTCTTACATCTTTTAATGGTTCAAAAACAAACCAAAAAAAATCAAAAGAAGAATAACATTTCGGGACACATGAAAATTATATGAAGTTCAAATTTAGTGTTCACAGATGAAGTTTGACTCTAAAACAACCATGGCCGTGCACTTACGTATTGTTTATGCTGCTTTTGCACTATAACAGCTCAGTGGAGTAGATTCAACACAGAAAACACAGGGCAAACAATGTTGACAATATTTTCTATCTAACAGGTCCTTTACAGAAAAAGTTTGCCCTCCCCTGGGGTAGAGTATGGCAGCAGGTAGGAGCAAAAGCAGGGGGAAAATAGAGGCAAGCAAAGCAATTGAGTTGGTCTGAGTTGTTTTCTTGTTCTTCAGTTCAATCTCCCTTGATCTATAGTCCCATTTGTTTGATTTACCTTCTCTTTTCTTTTTAGTGTGTTATATAATTGTGTACATTACCAAATGATAAGGGGCATTTCATCATAGGAATTAATCACTCTTTAGAATGGATCCCACAGCATTCTCAGTCTTCTATAATTTGAAAATTGCATCAGGCCTCACATTATACCTCCTAAAATATATTCTCTTACGTGACTTTTATTCTTAATATCAAAAAATTCTGCTCCACAAATGAACCTATTTACGGAACAGAAATAGACTCACGGACATAGAAAACAAACTGATGGTTAGGGGATAGTGGTAAGAGTAGGGGGAGATAAATTAGGAGTTTGGGATGAACGTATACACACTACTGTATATAAAATAGATACACAACAAGGACCTACTATATAGCCCAGGGGGGATCTACACTCAACATCTTGCAATAACCTATATCTTGCAAGGAACTACACTCAATATCTTGCAATAACCTTTTCTTTTCAGAAAAGAATCTGAAAAAGAATATCTATATCTATACGTATAACTAAATCACTTTTCTGTACACTTGAAACTAACACAGCATTGTAAATTAACTGTACTTCAATTAAAAAAAAAATTCTGCTCCTTAACCGCTGATATTTCTCAAAACATCACCCCTCCTCCCCTCAATGGTTGGGCCAACTTAAACAAGTTACATAAAACCTGAGCCCCAACTTACATGTCTGTAAAATAGGGGTGATAACACCTAGAGTTGTAAAAATGAAGAGTTTTTTAAATCCCTGGTTGCAGAAGGCACTCAATGGACAGTAACTCTTAAACTTCTTGCTCCAATTATTTTATAGTACGAATAACCACAGAAAATCAGCAGTCCGTAACAGAGAGGGTAGATCATGCCTATCTGGTTGCAAAGTTTATATGCAACTCTATTTATAGGAAATCAAATCCCATTTCTCTTTTGGTTCAGGAAACTTTCACGATCACAGTCCTTCATTTGTATAAAGAAACCGAAGGGGAACTTAAGCCAGGAAAGTCCAAATTGCCATATGGCGTTACCGTCCTGGGGAAAATCCATCTTAACGTTTTATTTCTGCCAGAAGTAGGTTAAGCAGATAAAATTTTCAAAATAAAACACAATCAGTTAATTAAAGTGAGAAAAGAATTTTATTTGTTTTATGCTAGAGTGGATTGAAGACAGCTTACAAGTGGCATCAAGCCAAGACCTATTATTTCCTAGATCAGGACTTTTCAAACAGGGCTCCCCAGGGAAGGGGAGGCGCTGCCCAGACAGGGCTTTGCCGTCTGGACTTGAACCAAAGCAGCTCTGCTTTGTTCTGTCACACGCTGAATTTTTCCATGAGACTTTCTGTGAACAAAGAATGTTCTACAGCTAAAAGGTTTGGAGGCAGACTGCCTAGTTTCATGGCCTGACTCTACCACTCAGTAGCTGTGTGACCTTAAGCAATTCCTTAACTTCTCTGTGCCTCAGTTTCTTTATCGGTAAAATTCAGATAATATTATTATTAATAATTAATAATAATATAAATAATAAACATGTGGTTGTTTGTGAGTTAACATTTGTCAAGCACTTATAATAGTGCTTAGCACATACTAAATGATTTGTACATGTTTGTCAAATAAGTAAATAAAACATAAAGCCATTATCTACAATTACTGCTGACAAGCAGTCTGACTGGTAGAAAAACGTCCGGTAATACTTTAAACAGTCTGCAGATAGAGCTGGGCTGTAAAGGAAAAATCCATTTGGGGGGATTTTAAGACTAGCAAATCCATAGTATTGATTCTTTCTTGATAATGCAGCAATAATTTGTCAACACCCCCAGCTGATTATACTAACATCCAATGAATAGTTTACCATTTACAAAGCAATTCATACACATTATTGTGAATTATTATCCATGTGGTAAACCAGCACATCACTGGGCACCAGGACTATGTAACCAAACCTACTTTTCTGATTAATGACATAAGCATGGCTCAACCATTATACAATAAACACAAAGAAGGCACCTGCTATGGGTTGAATTTTGTCCCCCCTTCCATTCACATGTTGAAGCCCTAACCCCCAGTACCTCAGAATGTGACCTTATATGGAAACGGGGTTGTTGCAGACGTAATTAGTTAAGATGAGGTTACACTGGAGTATGGTGGACCCTGATCCCATATGACTGATGTCCTTATAAATAGGGAAAATTTGGGCACCGATGCATACAAGGAAAACTCCACGTAAAGTTGAAGGCAGAGATCAAGGTGATGATTCTACACACCAAGGAATGCCAGAAATTGCCAGGAAATCCCCAGAAGGTGAAGGAGAGCCTGGAACAAATTCTTCCTTACAGTTTTCAGAAGAAACCAACCCTGCCAACACCTTGATCTTGAACTTTCAGCCTCCTGAACTGTGAGACGAGAACGTACTACGTTTAAGCCATTCAGTTTGTGGTACTTATAGTCTAGAGATTTTAACAAAGGAGTTCCCTTCCTTTATTTAACCCTTGATTCATTCATTCATGTATTAAATATTTATTGAATACAGCTGTGTTAGGAGCTGTGGCTACAGAGATGAGGCAGAGACCCCGCTTTCACGGGCCTTTCAGTACAGGGGGGAAACAGACATGAAACAAAACAATAAATATACAGGGAACATAATCAGAGGTGGTGTCATGAAGAAAAGCGGAGGCTTTTCAAGACCCTTGAAGGATGGGTGCTGAGAGAAGGCCGATCTGAAGAGGTGGCATTTAAGCAAAAGACGTGAATAAAGGAGGTGAAGCCGTGTGGCCATCTGGGAGAAGAGGATTCCAGGCAAAGGGCAGAGCAAGAACAGAGGCTGGAACTTGCTTGAGGTCATGTTCTAAGAACAAGGTATGCAGTGTCACCTACCTTTCTTTTTTTCTTTTTCTTTTAATGGGCAGGAATTTTTTTTTTTTTTAATAGACTGAAACTTGTTAAGACTTTCAATTTGCCTAAGGAGTTTTCTCCTTAGCCACTTAAAACAGGTCTAGCCCTGGCTGGTAAGGCTCCCTCAGGGTTGAAGGAAAGACAGGGACAGCAAAGTCTGGGATGCTGTCAGGTGCCACAGGGCACATGCAACTGAGTCCAGGTCCATGGAAGGAGTAGCAAAGGGCAGCTGACCACACGGCAGCATTCTCAACTCGCTTCTGTGGGTGCTGATTGAAAAGCACCGTGGTGGACACCTGGCTTGAATCTCCCTCCCAGGTGTGTAGGGTCACCATCTGCAGGAGTCTTTGCAGGAAAGATCCCTTACTTCTTCTTCACTCCCTGGGGCTGGAGCACAGAGTCAGGAACAACTCCTAGACTCAGCCAACTGAGCGCTCCCTCCTGGAAAGGCCAGCAGAGGACTGTCCCTCAGGCTGGTTAAGCTGGAGGCAGTGAAAATCCCGTCATTATTCTGGGCAGGAAGGAGCCTGGCACAGAGAGTGCGTTGCGTCCAGCGGCAGGAACACCAGCGTGGTATCTAGTGACCAGTGGTAATGCCAGAAGAAGTCTATCCCCCTCTTGTTACAGACTGATCTTTGCTGAGGTACCGGGACTGGATTCTCCCATTTCCATACGTAGTTTTCCCATCGATTCTGGAAGATGAATTTACTTCCAGTAAATGCCTTTCCTACTTAGGTTAGCCAGAGTCAGTGATTCTGCTTAGTGACCGAGAGCCCTGTTTTAGCACAGTTTCTGAGTTAGCTCACTTCTGAGCTAACAATATTGACAACTGTCTCATCATTCTTGGTCACTATGATAGAGAGCTTTGATATTAGAAACTGAAAGAGTAGTTTACAATGAAAGTGCTACAAGGGTGATTAGGTTATGTGAGGGGGGGAGAAAAGCTAATATATCTCCAGACCCTTGAAGAGACTGGTCATGTACTGAATGCTGAATAGCACACCTGTTCTGCAGCGACATTACACGGCACAATGGTGACATCCAGTGTCAGCTGGCTAAATCTCAGGTGACTGTGCAGTTTACCTGAAAATGATGTACAGTATATCAAAAGACATGCATGTTAACACGGAGTCCAAGTAATTGCAATGCTGTTTGCAAGAAATAACCTAAGATTTTTAAAGTAGAATTAATTTTTATTCATTTCTAAATGCTACTCATTTGTATACACAAACACATTTATATCATAGCCAGTGCTATAGCAAGCTCTTAGATATGAAATAAAAGCTATTTAGTTTGGGGGGGAAAAAAGGACTGAAATCCTAGTATAAACACAATGTAAAATATATACTATTGACAAAGCACTGTGCCATTTACCAAAAATTATTTTCCATATATTGTCAGAATTAATCATGCCAACACACTGTGCTATAATTATTACCTATATATCTGTCTACATGTAGGTATAAGGCAACCAAGTCACAGTAAAGTGACATGTTTTTCAAGATCATAAGTTAATCTTATCACCTGAACCCAGATAGACTGACCCCCAAATCCAGGTGTCTTTGTAATGAGAAAATCTATCTTCATAGTTCACTGGTATAATTTGAAACTTTGAAAAACAGCTGAAAGTTTCGCCCAATGCCCAGTATGGCAGCTCGACTTCAGAGTGGTGCAAATCACATGGGTCCCTTCCCATTTGGGGAAGAGTGAGGGGACCAGGATCTGATGACAGCCCACCACATGCAGGCTGGGGTATGCTGCCTTTAATAATCCTCATGAACACCTGAGGCGGTTAAGTGTTATTGTTCCCATTTTACAGATGAGAGAATGAGCTCCCAAGGTCAAGCAAAGACAGCTCATTAATGATGGTCATGGACCCCAACCCACGAGGCTTGGGCTCTTTCCAAATTTCCACTTTGTCTCCTGCTGCATTCTGAGTGGACTTCCAAGCCTAGTTTCTTGGGTCCAAGCTCATTTAGTAACGGGGGTCTTCCCAAGTAAGTGACTAAGTAACAGTCCAGTGACTCCTGCCATGAGCCCCCAGGTGCATCCTTCAGGAGCCTAAGCAGATGTTGTCGCAATAGATTTATTCCACAAACAGAGGCAGCGTGACTTCATGGCTTAAAGATGAGGGCTTTGGACTCAGTCGGTACTGCCCACAAGACTATTTTACTTCCCCACTAGCTGAGCAGCCTTGGAAAAGTTTTTTTTTTTTCAATTCCTTTATCACCATTTATTGAAATTATTAATTTTTACACATTGAATTAAATTTTATCTTTATCAAAAATCAAATGGCTATGAATGTTTTCAACTGACTGTTTTTGGGTAAATTTCTAGATTCTCTTCTAATCTATTTCGGTGTACGTCTGTTGTTTTTTTTTCCATATTTTTTTATATTTAATTTTTATTTTATATTGGAGTATAGTTGATTTACAACGTTGTGTTAGTTTCAAGTGTACAGCAGAGTGATTCAGTTATACATATACAGCTGTCCTTTTTCAGACTCTTTTCCCATATAGGTTCTGACAGAGTACTGAGCAGCATTCCTTGTGCTGAACGGTAGGTCCTTGTTGATGATCTATTTTATATATAGTAGTGTGTTATCTGTTAATCCCAAACTCCTCCTTGGAAAAGTTTTTAAACTCCCTTAGGCTTTAGCTTCCTCAACTGAAAAATCCAGATGAAAATGTTCACTTCCTCATAGAGTTATATGACAACTCAATGGGATACTGCATCAAAAGTGCTTATGGCGTATCTGACCATAATACACAGTCAGAGAACATTAAGGAACTATCTTTATGTTCACAACTCATTGTAGACATTTACCTACAGGGCATCATTTGAAAATGTCAACACCTAAGCCCAGTTGTCCCCCCTCTTCTCATCCCCCCACCCCATCAGTCAATTACTCCTCTTGCTTTGACCTTCTCAGTTAACAATCAACTTAAAAGCCACTTATGACTCGTCAGTGAAAAAAACAAGAGAGGAAGCAGTTGTCACTGACATGTATCTCAGCCATTTGTAACATTTATAAGGAAGGTGCCCTTTTGGACAATTTTTGTGGCTTTCTTAAATGTTTTAAGAGAAAAAGGCTCAGGCATTTACAAAATATCTGTAGCTTCCTAAGCTGGTCTCGGGATATCTGAGCTTCAACATCATCTACTTCATTTTAAAAATTATCCAGCGAAGGAGGGAAAAACGGATGATACAACGTGTGTGGGTGAGGACGGAGAGTAGCTGAAACTCCTGTATGTTGCTGGTGGGAAAGCAAAATGTGCAGCCACGCAGGACGGCAGCACTTAGGCGGTTTCCTATAAAATTAAGCACAGACTGTACAGCCCAGCATCCTCTCTCCTAGGGGATTTTTAAGTTCCGTAAAACACGAATGTTTATAATTGCCAAACACTGGAAAAATTTCAAATATTCATCAACAGGTGAATCCTACTCATCAATACAAAAGAATAACCTACTGATACCCACAACGATATAGACGAATCTCAAATGCATTATGCTGACTGAAAACAGCCAAATCCAAAAGGATGCATATTCCATACTTCCATTTATATGACATTCTAGAACATTTGAAACTATAGGGCCAGAAAACTGAACTGGGGATTAAGAGTGGGGAGGGGGCTTCCCTGGTGGCGCAGCGGTTGCGCGTCCGCCTGCCGATGCAGGGGAACTGGGTTCGCGCCCCGGTCCGGGAGGATCCCACATGCCGCGGAGCGGCTGGGCCCGTGAGCCAAAAAAAAAAAAAAAAAAAAGAGTGGGGAGGGATTGACTACAAAGGAGACCCTGGGGAATATTCTGGGGGAGGGTTGGAGAGTGGTGATGGAACTGTTCTAAATCTTGATGGTGAGGTAGGTTCCATGATTGTAACCATTCGTCAAAACTTACAGAACTCTACACTAAAAAAGATGGATTTATATGCTTTTATTTTTTAAACAGTAATTCAACAGTACCCTAGAAAATGCAAAGTGCAACGGAGATTTAAAAATCCAAGGGACTTCACTGATTATACCAGAACTAACTGGAAGCCACAATTAGCTGAATTTGTTTTCCTTAATTCAAATTGTTAACCCCTCCAGAAGTGTAAATGGCAAAAAAAAAAAAAAAAAAAAAATAGTGACGGAATCATTATTGTTAAAAAGCAAGTAACTGGGGGGCTTCCCTGGTGGCGCAGTGGTTGAGAGTCCGCCTGCCGATGCAGGGGACGCGGGTTCGTGCCCCGGTCCGGGAAGATCCCACATGCCGTGGAGCGGCTGGGCCCGTGAGCCACGGCCGCTGAGCCTGTGCGTCCGGAGCCTGTGCTCCGCAACGGGAGAGGCCACAACAGTGAGAGGCCCGCGTACCGCAAAAAAAAAAAAGCAAGTAACTGAGTTGCTCACAGGTAGCTGTTGCTCCTAGAAGAATAGTCCATGAAGTCTGACATTCAATATTGTGACGAAAACAAGGGAACTCTTAAACATCTTAAGAAAGTTAATCATGATTATTATTTACTAAGGTGGAAAAGTAGGAGGAAATATATAAAAATATATAAGAAGTATACAAGGATATTTGCAACAGGATTTAAATCTAATTCATGAACCTAGAACTCCTTATCTCATCTACCCATTCCTTTTCTGATCATTTTCTAGATGCATGTTTTCATTCTTCACAGTAGAGCATAAACATATAGACCACTGAGGCAGTGACTGCAAAGTCTATGAAGGCTGACCACCCCCTGAAGCAGCCCGGACCCTCTGTTTCACTGCCCATCCTCCTCTATCAGGAAGAGGTCAGACTGATCCCAGTGCAGCATCCTACCAAAGTCCAGGGGCTAATAGAAAGATACAAGGCTGAGAAGCACCTCCTGGCTCTGGGCGAAACCAAGTTCCTTATAGCAGATCACGTGACCATTAGTGATGCGTGAGTGAACTCACCAAAATAATTCAAAGACATTTACAGCTCAATGCTTGAGCCAGCCTTCTTGCTGTTGGTGAACAGACACAGCAGGGGGGGCATGTCCACTCCAATTTCCAAAAGGTGAGAAGGATGAAGACGGATTCCTGTAATTGACATTTGACTCTCAAGAGACATTTGGAACGACATTGTCAGTGTAAGACTAGAAAAATACATTTGTTACAGAAATTTTAAAATTCTTACCAAGTTGAGAGAGAGAGAGAAAGAGAGAGAGAGAGACGTTGCCAACAGAGACTTAATTCATCTAACCACAGATCAGCAAAACATTAGTGTTATGAGCCAAGAGTTCAACAAGTTGTTTTGATATTACCAGCAGACAAACTGAGCTCCAAATGAGCACATCCAGCTTTGGAAAACTATACTATTTAACCTAGGCTACCTTATTTTCAAACTTTAGGAGCATAAAATTAAAATCCTTGCATTCCAAGTTGTCCATAAAATAGACCTTCAAGTTATCTGAATGCTCTTTTTTTCCCCATAGGATCTTGCAATTTTAGCAGTAACTTACAGGCATTCAGAGACATAGTGTCTTCTCTTTAGTTTCACAGAATCTGCCAACATTTTACAGAAGTTTCCACTCAACTGGAGAAATCTATGTTAGAGCGTAAGTTGTCAAACGTAACCCGCTAAAAATGCATTTGTCTTAAGAGTTAGCACAAAGCAGGGTGAATGGGGGTAATTAAGAAAACTGCTGACTGAACTGCTGTTCAAGGTCCCAGCTTCCTAAGAGACATATAACCAAAAGCCAATGTTTTTGTAGTGTTAGAGAGTTCTTATTTCATTTGTTCTGTAGACTACTCAGAGAAGAAACACCACCACGTAATAGGAACCTGGAATAATGTATTACTTTGGTCTAGCTCCTCTAAAGGTCCTGGAGGAACAAGGAGTGGCATTTCTTCTGTTTTAGATTTTAAGAGCTCAAACTAGTGCCTGATTTGGTAAATCAACAAACAGCTGTATCAGGTTCATCCTTTAGCACAATCATAGAAACTACAGAATAATAAAATGAAAAGCATGTAAATCTAGATGCACTCCCTTCTACTTTTTGGCTTAAGGCTATAGATGACTCATGCTTTATGTTAAGCGTGCCACTAAAATATGTTATTAAGAAGTTCTCATATTTTTAAGAGTAGTTCAGTAATCACTGTTGGACCAAACACTCATCAAAATCCCCCAAATTTAAATGCATATCATTCGTGAAGAAAACGTAGCAAAGGAGACGTAGGCTCTCTACGAAAGTTAACGTCAAGAGTTAAACGTCTTTCCATACAGATGGGCAAGAAACACATGAAAAGATGCTCAATGACACTAATTATTAGAGAAATGCAAATCAAAACTACAATGAGGTATCACCTCACACCGGTCAGAGTGGCCATTATCAAAAAATCTACAAACAATAAATGCTGGAGAGAAAAGAGAACCCTCATGCATTGCTGGTGGGAATGTAAGTTGATACAGCCACCATGGAGAACAGTATGCCGATTCCTTAAAAAACTAAAAATAGAACTGCCATATGACCCAGCAACCTCACTACTGGGCATATACCCAGAGAAAACCATAATTCAAAAAGAGTCATGTACCACAATGTTCATTGCAGCACTATTTACAATAGCCAGGACATGGAAGCAACCTAAATGTCCATCAACAGAGGAATGGATAAAGATGTGGTAGATATATACAATGGAATATTACTCAGCCATAGAAGGGAACGAAATTGGGTCATTTGTAGAGACATGGATGGACTTAGAGACTGTCATACAAAGTGAAGTAAGTCAGAAAGAGAAAAACAAATATTGTATATTAATGCATAGATGTGGAATCTGAAAAAATTGGTATAGACGATCTCATTTACAAAGCAGAAATAGAGACACAGTATGGATACCAAGGGGAAGGGGGGGGTTGGGATGAACTGGGAGATTGGGATTGACATATATACACTATTGATACTATGTATAAAATAGATAACTAATGAGAACCTACTGTATAGCACAGGGAACTCTACTCAATGCTCTGTGATGACCTAAATGAGAACGAAATCCAAAAAAGAGGGGATATATGTATATGTATAGCTGATTCACTTTGCTGTACAGTAGAAAGTAACACAATATTGTAAAGCAACTATACTCCAATTAAAAAAATTAAAAATTAAAAAAATAAAATAAAATAAAATTGAAGGTAGACCTCTCAAAGAAACAATGGAGGTCAGGAGATAGTGACATTACATGTGCTGAAGGGAAAAAAATGTCAACTAAGAATTTTATATCAAACAAAATTATCTATCAAAAATAAAGGCAAAATAAATTCTCACATTAAAAAAAAAAAAAAAGAGTTAAACGTCTTCCAAGTCCAACCTAGAATATGAAATGACTGATGCTTCCTGCCACTGGCACAGGATTTACGATTTACTATTTTCATGGAGTATCACAGACAGATCACAGTTATGACATTTGGTAAGTATCAGTAATCCATATCAGGAATATATTTTTCATAAATATAAATACACGTTTGGCTCCTATCAGTTATTTTCAAATTATGCTACCATGGAAGCTGAACCAAAATATCTGTCTTACCACTTCATTGTGATTGCAGAAATGCCCATGACCTGGTAAGCAAAATGTGGCATAGCCATCCAATGGAATGAACATTAGTTAGCAATAAAAAGGAACCACTAGTGATACATGCCACAACCTGAATGCACCTTGGAAACATTATTCTAGGTGAAAGGAGTCAGATGCTAAACACCGTATATTGTATGATCTCATTGTATGAAGTGTCCAGAAAAGTCAAATCTAAAGAAACAGAAAGTAGATTAGTGGTTGCCTGGGGCTGGGGGTGAGAATGCTGAGTGACTGCAAACAGGCCCTTGAGATTTGGGGAGGATGGGGAGGATGAAAATATTCTAAAATTGGATTGTGATAATGGTTGTACAATTCCATAAATTTACTAAAAATCACTGAATTGGACACCTGGATGTATTTTATGGTATGTAAATTATACCGCCAATAGAGCTGTTTTTAAAAATAGCAAAATGAAAAAAAAAAAGCAAAAATGCCTTACATAAAGTCACTCCTTTCCTCTGAGGTTAAAAAATAATTATAGTCATGTTTTTCTAATTTACAGGAAAAAAATAACTTGATGGATACAATTTTCTCGATTTGAAATTTTCACCCCCTGAATGATTGCATCTACTACTACAAGCTCAGTTTTTACTGAATTTGCATGAAATTGATATTTAGCTATTTCAGGTTTAAGATCTCAATATTTCATAATATTAAACCCAGAACACAGGATCCCGAAATTCTTTCCCAACCTAAGCAGAAGAGAAAACTGACTTGAATAACATATAAGTTCCTTTACAATTTTTTAATCTATTTCCATCAGTGTAAAAGAGTCTGTGATTTGAAACTAATCTAGTTTCTAGTTTCGGTCACTGTCAAAAAGTGATGGATGGTGATTGCTGTGATTCCTAATCTATGGCCTCAGGGTGTCCCGGAGGAGTCCAAAGTTGTGTAAATTCCATGAGGACAGGAATGTGTCTTATTTACACAAAGCTGTATCCCCGTTTCTCCGAGAAAGAATGTAGTGCCCTACACAATAAATATTCGTTCAGTGAATATATGACTAGGCCCGAAAATCCACAGATGCACCAAATATTTTCTAAAACCGAGTGTACACACACACACACACACACACACACACAGGTGCTTTTGTTTTCCAAATTCAGTGGGTGGCTGTTTTCACACTTAGTAAAATGTAAATTTACTTAAACATGCTATTAAATTGATAGTAACGTGTTGCCATTTTGAAATGCTTTTCTAACAATAAATGGCCATTTAATTTTGATGTAAATGTCTCAAAGAGTCAAAGTCACTACTTTAAAAGACTTTGGCATTCCCTTCAGAAATCTTCATTGTTCCCTTTTACAGTCATTATTCTAAACAAATAAATGTACACCTCACTTTTCAGTTTTGGCCAAATCTAGCTTAGATTTTCTGGCTTTGTCCAGATTTTGGATTACAACTCAAGCCCACTGTCCAGCACATTATAAATCAACACGCTAACAAATAACATGCCTGTCATTAATTCTCAGAATCATAAAGGTGAATAATACAACTGAAATAGGGTCTGTATTTATTTCAAAAATCTCTTTTTAGTTAGTGCAGGTTTAGTTACTAAATTTATTTAGCAAATCACAAAGGTAAAAACCTTGTGAAGTTTGCCTAGGTCACAAGAAGTGTATGCCATTTTCATTCTTTCTGCAAGTAGTTGAGAAGCCTCTGCTTAGGTGCAAATTCCTCTGTGTCAGGGACCTTCACTCTCAAATTATCAGTGTAGGGCCAGAGCGAGGCGGGAGAGCCCAGCAGGAAGAAACAACAGCACCAATTGTGTGTGCTAGGGTACCTGAAACTCCAGCTCAGATCATATTTCTGAAAAGCCAGACTTCTGCAGAACTGAATATTTAATAGCATTAGGTAAAAAAGACAGATTATCTTTTCCCTATTGCAAATGAGAAATAATTCCCTTTTGGACACTTCATCTAGTCTATATATACCAAGAAGTAAAAAAGGTTTTGATTCTTAAATCAAACAACTATAGTGAAAATGGTAAACAGACACAGCTTCAGCTACATTTGGAGCTAACTGCTTCTTCTGATCATATATATAAATATGTATATATATGTATATATAAATTTATTTTCCCTTTCGAAGAAGGTTGAAAAGTTACAGCATGTCATCATCCAATTTTGCACTGTCCTGTACTATTCTTTCCATAAGATGACACTGCCCCTTTGCAAAATTGCCTGGGGCTGAGTAACTTTTAGCTCTAAAATCCCATGACAATAGAAAACTGTCAACCAATAGGCTGTTCTCTTTTTGCTACACCTACAGCTACAGAAGCCAGCACGAATGAATGAAGGGTAAGACAACCACCTTCACTCATTCATTTGTTTATGCTCTTAAACATTTCGGGCACAGTAAGCTGTCAAAGTTGCCACGCGGGGGTTCACAGGTGACAGCAAGTTTTCCAGAGGGCTTTCTCCACCGCCTGTGAATCGCGGGGACCCCTGACCAAGGGACTGCGTAACAGCAATCTAAATAAATAATCAGGTGTGCACAGGGCTGTGGAGGGGGTAGGCTTTCTCGGGGAAGGCAACTCTCTGTTCCTGGAGGAGCACAGAGTTTTCGTCCAGGGAATCCGAGCCCGGAAAGGAGGTTTACAGGGAGCATATGCCCCTCACCATGGATCCGTTTACAGGAAAATGCCCTTGGTACACTGGGCGGCGCTGGGGGGGGGGGGGGGGGGGGACCAGCTCCAAGGTCACCTGGACACCCACTCACCTGGGGGGCGGGAGGGTTGACCTGCCCGCAGATCGCGGGGCTCGCCTACCTTGGAGGGCGCTCAGCGAGCGCAGGGTCCAGGCACTGCTCTTCCCCTCTGCTTGGACCTCCGGCCGGGTCGGTTAGGCCGGGCTTGGTGGCTCCGCCCCGTAGGGCGCGCCCAGGGCTGAGTCCGGCGCCCCAGCGGCTCCGGGGAGGAGCCTGGGCTCCCGCAGCGCCCGGACGCGCACGCCCGGCTCCAGGCGCCCCGGGGTACCTTCTCTGCCTCCCAACGCCCGAGTTCCCAACACTGCATACCCCTCAGTAACTGAGTTATGTAAAGGGGAATAGTTGCTGCTGCTTTTTAAAAAAGGTTCTGTTTGCACTCCAGGTTCATAAATGTTTGCTTTTGTTGTTTATAATAAGCCTTTTTATTTTGGAGTAATTTTAGATTTACAAAAAAGTTGCGGAGATAGTACAGAGTTGCTTAAACCCGCTCTGCCGGTGTCCCCTAATATTCACATCTTACATCACCATGGTACACTTGTCAAAAATAAGAAATGAACACTGATCCGTTACTATTGCCTAAACTAGACTTTACATAGATTTCACTAGATTTCCGCTAAGATCTTTCTGTTCCAGGATCACGTTCAGGACCCAACGCTCCATTTAGTGTTATGTCTCTTTAATCTCCTCTTGTCTGCAGCAGTTTCTTGGTCTTCCCTTGTTTTTCTTAACTTTGACTGTTTTGAAAAATTCTGCTAAGCTATTTTGTGGATATCTATCGTTTGGTTTTGTCTGATGTTTTCCTCATGATTAGGCTGTGGTTATGGGTTTGGAGGAGGAAGACCACACAGGTAAAATGTCCTTCTCGTTATCACATCCTATCAGGGGCTACACGATAGCAACAGGACTTGTTACTGGTGATGTGGACCGTAATCGCTTAAAGCAGTGTCTGCCCGGCAGTTGCTATTTCTCTTTCCATACTTTATTCTTTGGATGAGTGTCACCAAATTCAGCCCACACTCCAGAGAGGAGGGTTGGGGAAATGAAACTCCACCTCCTGGAGCGGGGAGTATCTACTTTATTGTTTGGAATTATTCTGTAAGGAAGATGTGTTCCTTCCCTCTTAAATATTGATCTATTCAATCACTTATTTATAGCAGTGTGGACTCATATGTATTTAGTTTATAATTTGAGCTATAATGCAATACTACATTATTTATTTTGTTGCTCAAATTTTTACAGCTTTGGCTGCAACTCTTTCAGGTTGGCTCCTGTATCCCTTCGAAAGTTCATAAACTTTTAGACCTGGGGAGACAAGAAAACTCACTAATGATTTGCTCTACACCCTCCCATGTAACAGATTTGGAGAACTGCAGCCCAAATCCCCACCAGTCCGAAGGCTTTTCGGTGTCTTCCTGGGAACCCTACAATTACTGATTCCCACTTCTGTAATAGGAAGTAAAAAGATTTTCTTTTTTTCCCAACAGATAAACTTGTGCGTCAGGACCCAATTAGAGAAGTGAAAGTTGATAGTTCTTAGGTAAGTTTTGGTTAACTAATCCTTGTGGTTCTATTAAATAGGTATATGTATATGTAGAGATAAATCATGTTGCAAAGATAGTCATGGATGTTTATTACTACTTTAAACATCAAAGAAATCCAGCAGTTGAGGATCCTTTGTTATATTGCTTTGGCTGACTCATGTTTGCATTTGCAAGTTGGTCCCATAAACATCACATTTCCTCCTTCTGAGCTTGCGTCTGGCTCAGCATTTGAGGCTGTCCTGCTTTTGGAGAGCCTCTCACCTCTCTTCCTGTCCTTAACTCTCCTTGGAGAACAAAATCTACTCCATTAGTCCAAGTTTTGCCTGCTAAACACAGGATGGATGGCCCAGTGCCTGGCACCACAGAGCTAAGTGATTTTCTGTCTTTCATGTATTTTTGACAAAGTTACTAGAAATAATAATAGTTAAGGGAAAATATTTTGTATTTAAGGCCCACTATATCCCAGAAGAAATTGACAAGATTGGAGAAGGTGAGATTTTTGTGCACTTTCTGGGAGGACACTTCAACTGAAAGTATCAGTTCTAATCAGTATGAAACACTGACTGTATTTCATAGTGCTGCAAATGTACTATTCCGTAGGTAATTTTAATAAATCTTGTGTGGAGGGCAATGGGGAACCACTCATTAACAAGAATGTGGAATGAGAAAATATTGGCAACCTACATAAATGCAGCTCAGGAGGATCTATAAACCACCCATAAACATAAAATGCCAGTGGTGTGTCTTAGAGGTTGGAAATTGGGGAAGGAAGGATAGATATTTGTGGATTTCTTTTATAGCTATAGCAGTTGGTTGCTATTTTGATGACAGGATATGTACAAATCATATTAAATAGCCAAATATTCTAAAGCTTCTTTTCTTCACCCCTTACCTGAGATTATTTATTTTTCTTTTTTTGGGAGGGGAAGGGGTGTCAACTGGCTTCACTTTAAATTTATTATCATGAACTTCAAATGGGCCTTAATGCTGCCCAGTGATCGTATGATACAGCCCCAGACCTGTTTCTCTCCTATTCCCCTACATGACTGTTTCAAGTTTCCTCCTCTCGTTCCAGATTTCCAGCAACAACTCCTCTCCAGCAAGCTCAGCTGATGACCTTGTTCTCTGCTTACCTGATAAGATCAATGAATCTGAAGATAAGCTTTATCTGCTCTAACCTATTTGGAGTTCATTCCTCCAACTCCAAAATTCTAAGTTTCTTTCCAGATTTGTTTTTCTCCATCACACTAGTTACCATCTGCACATTCGTTAAAAAGAGAGAGAGAAAGAGAAAGAGAGAGAGAGAGAGAAATTTGTCTTTTTCACTTTTGGACCTCCATTGCCTGAAGCAGTTCCAGACACGTGGTAGTTGCGCAGTAACTGTGGAATGAATGAGGGCAATGAGTGGTACTTTACTGAAGATGGTCGAAGAATCCTTAGGGGCTTGATGAGGGTGCCGTGGACAGGGGGAGAAAGCTGAGCAGAAGATAGTATGGCCTCCACACCTGCTCCAAGCAGAGCAGCTTCAAACCTATCTGCTTTATAAGATTATCCATATGTTTATAAAAGTATTAGTATTATGTAGTTTTTTGGAATAGCTTGGGTTGGTCCGATGGAGATTGTGTAGGGACTAAAGCATCCCCAAACCACCATTAGCACCCTCACTGAATAAATCCTCTGACAATGCCCCTGTGAAGGGGGGCCACTAAAGAGGAGGGATTTAGGGGCAGAAGAAAGTGCCTCGTGCAGTCTCCCCTCCCGGAGCACAGTGCACGTTGTCGCCCAGGTGGGAAGAAGGGTCTGACTGCAAATCAAGTGCCCGCATTCAGAGCCTGTGCCTTGTGACACAGCCACTGGGGTTTATATTTGAAATAACTGTTGTTTATTTCTGTTTGGAAGTTATTTGCTAAAAGGAAGAATTACATATATACATATACATTATATGTATATACTATATATTATATATACATGTATGTGCACATATATGTATATGTGTGTGTATATATACATTATATGTAAGATATATGTAAGATATAGGCTATGTAAGATATATTTTTTAGTGCAAATCTTTACCATGTCATTCCAACCCCCCAGTACACATACATACACACCACCATTCATTAAAAGACTTCATTGCCTCCTCATGCCCCCCTGTTTAAAGCCTAAGCCCCTCCCCAGGGCAGAGAAGTCCTCTCCACACTCTCACCCCATCACTCCTGCTTCATCTCTTGCCCTGTTGCTTGCTAGCAAGGTGGGATGGCTTGTAGTGTTGCAAACTCACTCTCATTTCTCACCTTGTTCCTTTTTGCTCATAATTCTTCCACACACATCCTGACCCCACACACTATCATGCCCTTTCCCCTCCTCTTTGCCCTGAAAATTCCTTCTCCCTTTATTTGCTGCATACAGGGAAACCTTCCCTGAACTTTCCACCTTACATGGGGCATCCCACTTAGGTCTTCCCATAAAATGCTTGATATGTTGCATTTGTTATTGTATCAGTTTCTTTGGCTGCTGTAACAAATTAGCACACACTTGATTGCTTAAAAAATACATATTTATTATCATCTAGTTCTGTAAATTAGAAGTCTGACATGGTCCTCACTGGGCTAAAATCAGAGTATCAACAGGGCTGTATTCCTTTCCGGAAGTTCTTGGTGACAATCTGTTCCTTGGACTTTTCCATCCTTTTCTAAAGCCTGCCTGCATTTCTTGGCTTGTGGCCCCTTTCTCCATCTTCAAAACCAGCCCCATCTCTTTCTCTGTCTGATTCTCCCTCTTTTACCTACATTTGGCCCAATTGGGTATTTTAGGATAATCTCCCCATTTTAAGATCCTTAACTTAATCACACCTACAAAAGAAGATAACACGTTTACAAGTCCCTGAGATTAGGACGTGGACATTTTTTTGAGGTCATGATTCTACTAGCCACAGCTGTGCTCCTAAATCACTTTATAATTCAAACATCAGTTAGATTTTGTTATTAAATATTTCATTTTTTAAAGGCATAAGATCAAGAAGGCTTGGCAAGATTATGAAGGAGGCATGCTCCCTTCTCCTTTTTAGTGATGCCTCTGCTTGCCTTTCTCTTCTTTCCACTCCCTTTCGCACAGCCCTCCTACCATACCGCCCTAAGGAGGGCCTCGTGTTGGCAGATTTTCTAAGCTTTTCCTCCTACCCCATACCTACAGTCTTCCTGGGCTTTCTGGGACTTGTTGGATGGAGAAAGGAATGCAAACATGGCAACGAAGGTATTTGATGTTGACGAAATCAAACTCTGTGGGTCCCCCCCTTAGTCTTGCAGACTGAACTCTGAGCTTGGGAAAATGAGTATTTAAATGTCTCTCACCAGCTTGGGAAGACAATCCTTCTACGCCATGCAAGCTGCTGTGCTGAGTGTTGGGGTCAATTTTTATAATTTTAAATTTTAATGAGTTTGTACTCTAGGTGGATAAGTCACCCATGCACATGGAAAATAACTATAAATACAATTACATAATAAATTTAAAGTGTCCCAAACAAATCGTCACTGAGTAGTAAGAGAGCTAAAAAGTACTAGAAGACTAAGAGGGAAAATTGACTTTAGCGCACAATCAAGGGAAACCCTCAAGAGGAGGCAGGACTGGATCTGGCTCTTGAGTGTAAGTACCGTGTTATACTGGAGAGAGGAGGAGTCTTTTGAAATCAGACAAAGGCAGAGGCACAAAAGCAAGTAAATGTTCAGGCAGATTTGGGAGCTACCCAGTAGACCAGTCCAGCTGGACCATGGGAGACTATGGGAGATAAATCAGAGAAGTGGAGACACATTGTGCGTAACAAACAAAAGCTCCAGGTAATATATTTTTCTTGTTCATCTCTGCTAGGAGAGGAGAGAACAAGTCACTGTAGGAAATGAAACTCTGGTTGCTTTGAGCTCATTAGTAAAACACTTAGCAAATATTTATGAACAATATACGAGTGGCTACTTGTATCTACATGTCTGTCTAAACAGGTAGATCTTTTTCTAAGACTCCTTTCATATAAAGGACACAAAAACCATGACATAACCAAGCTTGACATTCCAAATGTGTGCCTACTGGTTGAGCGATGGCACCAACCAATCAGAAAAGCTGCCGGCCATGATGAACTGGTACAGATGAACCAATGTGGACCAGCTGGAGGTCAGCCCTAGACATCACTACTTAAAACTACTGCTGCTCGCTTAGCAAGACTAGGTGTTCTTTCATTTTCTTTCAAAGTACACAGTTGGGTATATTCTTTTGGACTTAACAAGCTGTGATTTTTATAACCTTTCTTTCCATGATGTGCACGGTTCACTCTGCCTTAGCAGTAGCTGGAATAATCAATGTCACTTCCCTCCGTATCGTAAGGACAAGAAGACCACCCAGGTCTCTTGAAGAGACCAGTTGAACTTCAGGACATGTGTTCATAGGCTGGGAAGATAATCTAGGCCCCTGCCTCAGAGTCTAATACAAGAGCAGATGGCCAGTTTGTTTTTGGTAATCACTGCGGCTGCAGTTGGCTGATGTATCTTTCCCAGATTTTTAAATGCTACTCCACGGCCATTGTGATATCAGAGGTTTAAATAACTCATTCTGCAACAAAAAGAGCAGGAAACAGTAACCCTCCCTCAACGACAGGCAACACACTCTGGACAAGCTCCTGATCAGTAAAATCATGGCAGTGGTAAAGAGCTGCATATCCTAGATCAGTACCCTGTGGCCTAACGTTATTTCTTTTGGCCAAAAGAGGAGACTAAGAAAGAGAAATTCAGACCCTGTCAGCCAAGAGACAGCATGGTACTATCAACTGGCCTTGATATTGCTAGGCAATGATCTGGCACTCACAACTAGACCATCAGACAGTATAACAAGACCACTACAAGAAAGGAAGATGAAAGCCAATGTCCTTCATGACCACATACGTAAAGTGTTCAAGCAAATATTATCAAATTGAATCCAGCAAAGTACAAAAAGTGTACTATACCCTAACCAAGTTGGGCTTATTCCAGGGTTGCAAGATTGGCTTCATTGTTAAAATCAATCGACTTAATTCTCCTCGTTAAGAAAGCAGAAAAATATCTGATAATTTTAAAAAATGGAGAGAAATAATTTGTTAAAGTTCAACACCTGTTCATGATTTAAAAACAAACAAAACTCATAGAAAACGAAGAAGGAATCTTCCTTAATTTGATCAAAGAATATCCACAAAATTTATAGAAAATGTCATACTTTTGGTGAGAAATTGAAAGCATCTGATCTGAGATCAGGAATGAGGTAAGGATGCTTTCATCACAGTTTTTATGCAATATCATATTGGAGATACTAGCCAGTGAACCAAGACAAAAAAAGGAAATAAATTATATGAAGATTGAAAAGGAAAAATTATGTCCTTATTTACAGATAATGTGATTGTATATGTGGAATGTCCACAAGAATCTACACATAAACTATTAGAACTAAGAAGTGAATTCATCAGTGTTGCTAGATACATGGTTAATACATGAAGAAAATCAATTATATCCAGTCACATAATTTATGAAATGAAAAAATTGGAAAAGATGTTTTTTAATAACAATAATCAATGAAGAATCTTGTACTCTACCTCACACCTCACATAAAATTAATCCAGGTGGATTTTAGACCGAAATTTAAAAGACAAAGTAAGCAAAGCTCTAGAATTTAACACAGGAGAATATCTTTATAACTTTGGCATGGGCAAACTTTCTTACACAGAACACAAAATCACACACCCTAAAGAATAAGATTAATAAATGTTGCTACATTAAAATTAATAAATTATTTTCATCAAATTACATCATTAAGAGAGTGAAAAGCAAATCACAGAGTGATATGATACACAATTAAATACTGTACAGAAGTGAGAATAAATGCCCTCCTCCTGCATGAATAAATCTCACAAACATAAAGAAGGAAGCCCATCACAAAAGTGTACACACTAAATGATTCCACTTATATAAAATTCAAAACCTGGAAAAATAAATTTGTGGAATCAGAAGTCAATGAAATCGTTACTTTTGGGTGCCTAGTACCTGGATTGTGGTACAAGGGCAGCTTCTGGGGTGCTGGCATTAATATAGTTTCTGGTTTAGATAGTGTTCACCTTATGAAAATAATTCACAATCTACGCTTAGAATTTTTGCACATTCTATGTGTTTTTGTACTTCAATTGGAATATTTAATAAAAACAAAGAAAAACATTGTCTTGATTCCATTTCCTCTGCCTGTTAGATTTCCATGCCTTTGGACCAACATATAGAAGAACTCTTAAAAAGAGATATTCTCTCCGATGTCTCTTTTCTAATCTCTTAAACCGATTCCCAATGCTGAACACCCTTACCAGTTTCAAGTCTTTGCTCAAATGCCACCTTCTCGGTGTCCTCTCCCTCACCACCTTATTTAATGATGCTGGCCTCTTTCCACTGCACCCCAATCTAATTTTCTTTTTTCTTTTTTTACAAAGCACTTATTTCCCTCTGACACACTAGTTAATTTATTTAGGTGTTTTATTTGCTGCTTATTTTCTACCCCTTCCGTTTTCTGTTCCCTGATGAGTCTTGAGCAATATCTGGCATATAAGACGTACTCAAAAATACTTGTCGGGGCTTCCCTGGTGGCGCAGTGGTTGAGAGTCCGCCTGCCGATGCAGGGGACACGGGTTCGTGCCCCGGTCCGGGAAGATCCCACGTGCCGCGGAGCGGCTGGGCCCGTGAGCCATGGCCGCTGAGCCTGCGCGTCCGGAGCCTGTGCTCCGCAACGGGAGAGGCCACAACAGTGAGAGGCCCGCGTACCGCAAAAAAAAAACAAACAAACAAAAAAAAAAACTTGTTGAATAACTAATTTGTGAGATTGGAGTAATAGAAGAAAGAACAAGTCTTAGAGGAAATGGAGTGTTTTGTTCAAACTTTTATGACTAAAATGCCTATTAGATATCCAGTGAGGACAGATAACGCTGAAGTAGTTGAATATATGAGTCTGGAATTCAAAATTGGATATAAATATATATGAATTATTATAACCATGGGAAAAATATAGAACTGGTTGAAGGAACTGAGGAAACGAGAACAGAGAGTAAATATTGAGATGACAGGAATAGGAGGAGGATGTAGCAAAAACTGAGGAAAAACAGCCAATGAATTGGGAGAAAAACTGGATTTATGTAGCTTTGAAGTCTCAGATTTCTTTGTAAATTTCATGATGCCATGAAAACAGAAGGATTCAATCACAAGTCCAATTAACGAATCAAAATGACTAGTATGTAACCATTGAAAGCTTATATGTGTACGTTATCATGATGACGAACTGGGAAATTTAAATTTTATTAAAAATAAAAAAGGAAGCTATTTAGGACTGCTCAAACAGGTGAATAAGTTTAAAATCTGTAAAGAAGTCTAATTTGCATCTTATTCCTGAAAACAGAGAGTGGCCAAAGGTCACAGCTTATCTTTACTAGAAAATAAATGTCCTCTCTGCACACGATTTGTACATATGGTGTGAAGCAGTCACAGACACCTGGGGAGGAGCACGGCTTTAGTAACAAGCAGGCATTTGGGCCCCAAGGGTCCACAGATGATCCTGAGATTCTCCCTCTGGTACCTCATCTCGCCTGCCCACATCACTGATTCTCCCTGGGCTTTTAGACTCAGACACTCCCACACATCAGTACTAAGAAGACACTGCTCCCCTCTCTATGACCTTAAAGAGACCCTAAAGGAGTGATATTTACTTAAAAATGTAGCTAAACCAAATAACTACTATTTGGTTTACTAACTTTTTGACCAAGCCAACATACTGCTTGGAGAGAACTATCCCGCAAACGAAAGTAAAATATGGCTCCTGCAGACGTGAGGTGCCAGCATCATGGGTTTTAGCTGTGACAGGAGCTTCCATTAGTCCTAGAAACTGTTTCTTTTTGTTTGTTTAAGTTTTTTTTCTTGTGGTAAAACATACAGAAAACTTACTTATCTTAACTGCTCTTAAGGGTACAGTTGAGTACATTCACACTGTGGTAGAAACGTCACCACCCTCCATCTTCAGAACTCTTTTCAACTTGCACAACTGAAGTTCTGTACCCATTAAACAGCAATACCCCATTCTCTCCCCACTCCCAGCCCCTGAAAACTACCATTCTAATTTCTGTCTCTATGATTATGATTGTCCTAAGTACCTCATATAAGTGGAATCATACAGTATCTGTCTTTTTGTGACTGGCTTATTTCACTCAGCATAATGTCCTCAAGGGTCAGCCATGTTGTAGCAAGTGTCAGAATTTCTTTCTTTTTTAAGGCTGAATAATATTCCACTGCAATGGATAGACCACATTTTGCTTATCCTTTTTTTTTTTTTTTTTCCTTTTGTGGGCCCCGGACCGGGGCACGAACCCGTGTCCCCTGCAGCGGCAGGTGGATTCTCAACCACTGCGCCACCAGGGAAGCCCTGCTTATCCTTTCACCTGCTGAGGGACATTTGGGTCACTTTCTATGTTTTAACTATTGTGAATAATGTGGCTGCAGGACATTACAAATGCCTCTTTGAAATCCTGCTTTCAATTCTTTTGAGCATATACCCAGAAGTGGAGTTTCTGGATCATATGATAATTCTATTCTTAATTTTTTGAAGAGTCTCACCATACTGTTTTGCACAGCAATTGTATCATTTTACATTCCCACCAACAGTGTTCAGGCTGGAAACTGTTTCCTGACCATTGCTTCCCACAATCCTCTCTGGCCCTTTCAGAGCGGAGTCATTTTGTGTCTGCTTTCTTCAGTCTGCCCTTCCAGAGCCCTCAAGCTTTGCTCTAGCCCTTGGTTTAGCAAAAGGAAAAAGAAGATGCCCATCCCCTCACCCCTGAGTCCTCCCTGGGCTTCTGGGCTTCTAGTAGGTTCCACATTCCCTCTACAGGAATGTTCTGGAGCACCTTTTCCTCCAGAGGGCCAGCCCCACCCTCTTGTGCCATCTTCCTCTGCATCTCTGCCCTACACCACTGGGCAGTGAATGCCACATTCACTGCCGTCTTCCTCAGGGAAGCGAGCATCTTTATTTGTTCTGACCCCAACTTTGGATGGTCCAAGTGACCACCTCGCAGTTCAGTGCTCATCTTAAGCTACTTGGCAGGCATTGCCCCTCTTTCCCAGCTAGAGGGAGAATCCCAGCCCTTCCACTTTCCAACCTCTGAGCGATCTTTGGCTTCTCCCAGCACATTACTTTTCCAGGCTGAAGAAAATCTCCCATTCTTGTTTTATTTGCAGAATGGAGATTAGTGCTAAGTCATGGGCCAAGGGAATGATCTCCTTTCTGTGGAGTCCCTGAGACTCACTCCAATATTTAAGGAAATAATTCTCTAGGCTTTCACAATGGCAAAATGATTTAAATGTGCACTGAGCACAACACTGAGATAATTCCTACCAAAGGCAGGGCTGGGGCAGGAGAGATATTTTTCCACAATTTCTATATACCTCTTTGCTTTTAGCAATGTAGTTTAACATCCTGACAAGTACAAAAATAGAAATATGCTTTTGAAATTGAAACTAGAATTTTAAAATATATTTATTTACACTTCACATCTTTCCAAAAATAGCTTGAGATAGAATATCATAAATATTCCCAATTACCTTAATAGTTGGAAGCACATAACATTTACTAGGAACTGGGAATTTAAAGTGAGCTAAATATCTGAGTGAAATTAACTCAGAGAAGGGGCTCCAAGTATTCAAATATTGATTTTCACTGCGAGGAAATACTGTTCCTTGCCTTACAAAATTAATTAAGCTCTGTGTTAATTAATCACTACGCCTCTATAATGAGAGGCTGCCAATCACCCTGTCAGATTGTTTACAGCTGAAATCCTAGCCGAAAATTCATCTAGTTAATCAGCTAAGTTAAATTTAACCCATGTCTCAGGACCTCACACATAATTCTAGATCACAGCAGTGATCCTAGCTTTTGAACCCCCTGTCTGCCTCTTTGCTTCTCCATGAAAGTAGCCAAGCTCCAAATCTCACAGAACCTCGGACTGAAACTTATCTGAACCTTCCAAGGCTATGAAAGTAGAACTAATATACAGAAAATCTGTGCATCTGTCTGTTCTGTCTCATAGAGAAATAGTTTGATAAATAATTTCTTTTCAACTTGTAACTATAAAATGACTAAACTCTTTGACAACTTTGCAGCTTAAAGAGTTTCAAATATGAGACCAATATGCCACTGATCTGTGAAAAAAATATAAACGATAGTCTCAGTTATAACACTCTGTTTATGTTTTATTCAGGAACTTAAGACTTTTGGCCTATCACCTTTCCATGATTTTTCTTCTCTTTCACTTGTGTTATTTATATGGAGCCAACTTCCTTGAACAGGAAAGCTATAGGAGTCAAGCTATCCCAGGGAAATGTTAGTCTCTCTGGCACTTATGATTTTAAAACCAGATTAACCAGGGCTTCTTGGACTGAGACTTTGGTTAAGCCTCCTGGGTGATGGGTAAACCTTTCCAAAGCAAAGAAGCAATGGTCTCAAGCAACATTTCAGCCACTTAACGTGACACTGGATGGGCAACAAGGTCCCTTTAAGCCCCGTTAGTTATTTTTGACATTGGAATTTTCATTCATGTGGTTTCCTCTCAAGCAAAGTCTCAGGAGTGAGGAGGGGAAGGGCAACGGTAGGAATTTGGAAAAAGGAAAAATCACAGAATACAACTGGCCTGGAAACCAGCCCAAGTCTGTGGTCAGAGAAGAATGTGGTGGTTGGACCAGGTGATCAGTCCAAGGTCAGGTTGTGTCCTCAAGTTCAGAGTCAGACAGTAGCTTCAAGCAGCACTGCTCAATAAGGCAGCCACGAGCCGCATATGGCCATTGAGCATTTGGGATGAGGCAGCTGGTCTTAACTGAGATGCGATTTAAGCATAAACATCAGATTTCAAAGACTTACTATGAAAAAGAAGAATGTCAATGATCATATTAATTGTTGATAATGATTACAGATTAAGATGAAGGAAATACTGGGTTAAATAAAATCTATTATTAAAATTAGTTTCATATGTTCTTTTAATTATTTTCATGTCACTACTAAAATTTTAAAAATTATATCTGTGGCTCACATTGTGTTTCTAAGGGATAGCTCTGGTTTAGAGCCATCTTCTTAGAGATAAGTCAAGCTTCCCATTGCCCTGGAGGGAGGGGCACACAAAGGGACCCTGTTGGAACTTAAAAGAGTCCAATAGGGAACGGATTTTCTTTCTTTTTTTTTTTTTTTTTGCGGTACGCGGGCCTCCCTCTGTTGTGGCCTCTCCCGTTGCGGAGCACAGGCTCCGGACGCGCAGGCTCAGCGGCCACGGCTCACGGGCCCAGCCGCTCCGTGGCATGTGGGATCCTCCCGGACCGGGGCACGAACCCGCGTCCCCTGCATCGGCAGACGGACTCTCAACCACTGCGCCACCAGGGAAGCCCCGGGAACGGATTTTCTTACCCACACACCTGACCTTTATATAATCCTCATCTCCATTATAAGGTTTTTTCATGTTCAGCATTGCTGATGAAGATAACCATGGTA
Source organism: Physeter macrocephalus (assembly GCF_002837175.3). Lineage (NCBI taxonomy): Eukaryota > Metazoa > Chordata > Mammalia > Artiodactyla > Physeteridae > Physeter > Physeter macrocephalus. The sequence continues at coordinate 68,660,534 of NC_041232.1, forward strand.
TCTACCCAGAGGTTTTCTTCCAGTCACTGATTTGTATACATATAAGGCATCCATTCAGACAAATTTAATGCTAGATCAATGGTTCTTAAATGCGGTTCCCAGATCAACAGTTTCCCCCAGGAAACTTGTTAGAAATACAAATTCTTCTGCCTCATCCCAAACCCACTGAATCAGAAACTCTGAGGATGGGGGCCTAGGACTCGATAAATCTCTCCAAGCGATTCTGTTGCACTCTCATATTTGAAAATCACTCGCTGCTCTGGAATAAACATTAGAGTAGGGCTGCCAGATAAAATTTAGGATGCTCCATTAAATTTGAATTTCAAATCAAGAGCAAAGAATTTTTTAGTGTAAGTATGTCCCATGCAATATTTGAGACAGACTTATACTAAAAGAAATCTTTACTTTTGTTCTAAAATTCTAATGTAACTGTGTTTCTGTATTTTTATTCGGTAAATCTGCCAATTCTATTTTAGAATGGTGGGTGTCAACCCAGACTGTAAATTAATTCATCTGGCGTGGTCCCCAGGCATTGAGATAGATTTTTTTTTTAAATCCCCAAGGTATCCTAATGCACAGCTGCATACTTTTGCCTTAAAGTAAAGCTTTTCAAACTTTAATATGCATTCAAGTTATCTAGAGATCTTGGTAAAACACAGATTCTGATACAGTACTTCTGGGGTGGGGCCTGAGATTTAGCGTTTCTGACAGACTCCCAAGTGATGTCATTGCTCCGGTCTACGGACCACATTTGGAGGAGCAGAGCAGAGGCAGTGCAGAGACAAGTGCTCTAACATCTGGTAAATGCCATGCAGGAGGCCACCTGGAAGACAACCACAAGGCAGGAAGGAATAAGATGCGAATTTTTAGCACCGTGAGAGAAGTTCAAAGTGCCAGTACGGTGAGAGTTTCAAAAAGGGAGAAACCACATCTGGTACAGGAAGAAAGGCTTCATGGAAGAAGTGGCGTTTTTAAAATGTTATAATACATTAAAAAAATATGACTTGCAATTTTGCAAGAGATAGAAACTGGTCATGCAGATGCTGCCACAAAAGTAAACGAAAATATGTGGCTTTGACTTTGTGTCCGGGCAGCAGGCAGAGGCTGGAGCAGCGGTGAGGGGATTGTTGGTGGAATGTAAAAAATTAATGCTTAGAAAATAAAAGAATATGTCTAATGAACTTATGGCTCTGATTAAGGAGATGGGAACATTTTTGTCTCAGTTTTCTATTGCTCTGTGACGAGCTATCCTAACATTTAGTAGTTTAAAATGACCATCATTTATCAAATCTCACAACTGGATTCTGTGGGTTGCTCACTCATGAGTCTTCAGCAGGAGGATGCTGGGGGCTGGAACTGCCTGCTCTTTCACCCTCAAAAAGGCTAGACTGCATTTTGTCACCTGGTGGCAGCAATGTTCTAAGAGGACAAATCCCAATGCACAAGGGCTTTCTTTGAAAGCCTCTGCTTCTGGGCATTTACTAATGTCCCATTGGCCAAAGCCAGTCACATGACCAAGCCCAGCGTCAATGCAGGAGGGACTCGGCAAAGGCATGGATACCCGGGGGTGTGATTCACTGTCAATCGTTATTATGACAGTTATCCCAGATGGCTAAGCTAATGTCAGGTAATTTATTGACTAGAGAGCAGAATGTAAATAGGAAAAATACTTGTAGGAAATAAAACTTGAGAAGTAGACCATTATTTTATTTTGGGAGGCCTGAGACTTCATGGAGAGGAATGTACACTTCATATGCCAGATCCTAGGGAACCATTGAATGTTTGGACAGAAAAGCCCCATAGACATAGGCCAGGACAGGCCTTTAAGCTGAAGAATGTCAGTGCCTTCGGCAGCCCGCAACAGAAATTGGGCCCCATACAGAACGGATTAAATTATTTAATTGGAAGGAGGTCACAGAATCAAGGGAAAGGCCGAACAACCAAGTCTCAGGAAAAAGAGAAACCCAGATAGCTCTACTAGGCCAGGGTTCAAGGGGCAGGACCCAGTAGGAAGTCCTTCCAAGGCTCTTCTGTTAGAGTGCGTCAACGCCCAAAATTCTGTCCACCCAAGATTCAAATTTCCAAGACAGAGAATCTTATTGGTCTGTATGAGTCATTGCTCATTATTTGGCCAAAGTTAGGAAGAGAATCTTGGCCAACAATGCCAACAAGAATGCAGGCAGTGGAGACAGATAGCTTTCCAAGGAATTTCTAAGGATGGGTATGTAACCAAAAAGGCATCACAGCTCTTAAACTCAACCCTAATCCTGAGATTGCTCAACAGCTCAAATATCAGGTAGCTTGGAGAAAGCCAACCCCACACTCCTTCTTACTTCAAGGCCTTCTTGTTACTCAGACCACATTCAATACATATTCCACGTTCCAGTTCTCCAATCCTATGTCCCTTTGTGGTTTCCCCCCTCAGTGTAACCCTTCAGCCCTCACCTTTGACCCAGTTTGCCTGGCTCTCCCTCAGCCACAGTTTGGATTTTTTTCTGTGAACTCTGCTGATTTGTTCTACGTGGTTCATTCAACTCGCCTCTGGAACCCCTGCATGCAACCCCATTCCCCTCCCCCTCTCCCATGCCCACCCCGCTTTATCAGACCTCTTCCTGCCCAGCCCCACAGACCTTGCAGGTAGGACTTGGGCAACCTGAACAGAGCTGTATTCTAGGAAGATTAATCTGGCATCCATGTAGAGTGCCGGCTGGAGGGAGTGGGCTAGCTGGGAGTCTTCTACAAAATCTGAGCATCTGAATGTGGAATGAACAGGGAATGGGGAGAGAATGAACAGGAAATGAAAGACACAGTCCCCTGGCTCTGGTGCTGGGCTGTCAGGGGACCCATTTAACATCACTGAAAACTTGATTCAAGGGTTTAAGGGGGAAGAAAGGTAAAGAAATGGAAGCAGGGGCTGTCTAACTACACTTTAAAGGGTTTTTTGGTTAAAAAAAAAAAAATTGCAGTGGGATCCAAATAGTTGGTTAAAGTGGTAGAATCATAAAAAATGGTATGTAAAGCCTTTAAACATTTCACTTTAACTTCAAACGTTAAGTGTACCTTTATTCATCAATATTCTGAGGCAGGGCCCAAGTCTTACTAGTGGCTTGACTTCTGTTGAATCATCTTTGGGCATCTTGATTCTAAATGCATACACCCAAAAGGGCATGTACTACAATGTCCAAATTCAGTTTCTTTAAAAAAGCAGAGACTTAAACACACTTATGAAGCCATCTAAGGGTATGCCCCTTCTAGATTTTTACTGTTTCTCCTAATCTGTTAATTTTCTTACCTATACCTATTTCAAAAGAAAAATTTTTTTTAGCAATCTGTCTTTAAGCCTTCAAAGCATTCAACTTGTTTTCATAAAAACAACTACTCCTTTTCACACTATTTTATCAGTTTACGTAATATTTAAGTAAATTAAAAAACTAAGGGGGCTTCCCTGGTGGCGCAGTGGTTGAGAATCTGCCTGCCAACGCAGGGGACATGGGTTCGAGCCCTGGTCTGGGAAGATCCCACGTGCCGCGGAGCAACTGGGCCCGTGAGCCACAACTACTGAGCCTGCGCGTCTGCAGCCTGAGCTCCGCAACAAGAGAGGCCGCGACAGTGAGAGGCCCGTGCACCGCGATGAAGCGTGGCCCCCGCTTGCCACAACTAGAGAAAGCCCGCGCACAGAGACGAAGACCCAACACAGCAAAAATAAATAAATAAATAAATAAATAAACTCCTACCCCCAACATCTTAAAAAAAAAAAAACAACCTAAAATGTAGAGTAAAACTGGCATAAACAGGTCTGGGGAAAAGTGTAATTGATACTTAATAAGCATACAGTTCACTGGCGTGAACAGAAGTATGTGGGAGCTCTAGCGACACACCTTCCCAGCTGCCCATATCCAGGGACAGCAAGTATCACTCACAGATTTATCAAAGGAATGGACACTGGAAGTTAAATCTGGTTAACCCCGTGAGGTGGGGATCAGGTAGAGTTTTGTAGATTCCGTGCTAGCTTGAAGGATGGCAGGGTACCAAAATAGTGGTAGTGTAACATGTCTACTGATTATTTGAAAGATCAGTAATTAGTTACATTACACAACATGGGTTTTTGTGGGGGTTTTGTGTTTTACATGTACAAACCACTGATTTAGTAGGCTTAAGTTCCAATAAGCAGTCTAGGCAAACTTTCTTCTTTTATTTCAAATTTCCACTAGCCTGCTTTCCCATCATTGCTATATGTAATACAAATGTTTACTTATTGTCTGTTTTCCTGTTGAAATCGATGAGTAATTGTGAGGGCAGAGACTATGTCTATTTGGATCACCACTGAATTCCTGAGGTCTAAATCAAGAAGTCAGTAAATATTTGCTTAAGGAACAAAGATATTCTTCGTTCTTGCTAAGGCTAAGTTTCCAGCCCTCAGCAGCTACAACCTGCAATAATTCTAAACCATTCGTGTACACCATTCATGTGCTTTTTGCAAAACAAACAGGTGAAACAGCAATCTACAACACTGGCGGATATTCATGTTTTACCGTCTAAAGGCCTACATCATGAAGTCAACAAATATTTGCTTGATGAACAATGATATACTTTATTCCTGCTCAGGCTAAGTTTCCAGCTCTCAGCAGCTACAACTCTCAATAATTCTAGACCATTCAGACACTGCCAGGGTATTCTTTACAAAACAAACAGATAAAACCCTACTATACAACACTGGCAACTATTTACATATTACCACAGGGTGACTTTCAACATAATTGGAAGTTTATGCTGGATGATCCTTCCTCAACAATACATATTGTAATCAATAAGCCTCCTTTTCCGCTATGGGCCCCAGTACCGTCACTAATAACAGCAAAAGTAACTTTAAAATGTTGCTTAAATACCTGAGTTTGAGAATGAGAAGTTTATAATAGGCCAACAGGTTCATTTTCAAGCAATAATTTGATCGTGAATGACTTTTAATTAAAAAGTAAAGACTTAGCATGTGTATTGATCAAGAATATATTATTGTTTTATTCTAGACAGTGGGATTTCAGAAGCAATGCCTCTAGACAGCCCTTGTTCTGGAACTTCATTCATTAATATCAACTATTCCCCATCCATTTAATGCTTTACAGTAAGTAAGTAAGTAAGCAATCAATTGTGTCATGGCACCTTCAAAGCACTCTCAATAATGTACTCAAATATGTATTGTGTAAAGTAACAACGTTTCATCATACAAATATCTTCCAATTCATCTCCTTATAATGGTTTTGTTATATAATTGCGCTTTCCCTATAAACCTAAACCCTTCCTCAGGATGTAAATCTTTAATGTCAATTGGAATCACTAGGAATGTTTTCTACCTCATCCACAAATTTTTTTATTTACTCCTTGTTCTCTCGTTGATAGCTGTTTCCCAAAGCTTCATGTCAGATTCATCAACTTCTTCTCTCTTGTGCCTTTCCTATGCCTCTCCAAATAAACACGCTCTAAAGGGAATAGCAGAAGAATGTAAAAGAGAAGTTCACTTTGGAGAGATTACTTTGATGTTTGTGAAAAAAATGCCACCCTTGTTTTATCACACAATCAGTCCCATGTGCTGTTCCTTACTTTTTTCGTCTGCATCAATACTTTGATCAAAGAACACAAAATCCATGAGAAGAGAAAACTTTTTTATCCTTTGTCTCTCTAAGTTGTTACTATCACGGCAAATGAAAAGAAGGGCAGGCAATGATGAAATTTTTTGAATCATGGATATGAACATCTCCTAAGTTATTCATCCTTCGTCAGGAAACCAACAAGTTAGAACATTCAAAATTCAAATAAAGAAGAGCCCAAGAATAGGAAATAGACGAATCCTAGAGTGTAATAGTTAGCATTACATTGCGCTTACGATACAAGGATAACCAATTCAAACATGTGAATAAAAAATGTTAGTTTTTAAACAAGAAGCCACTAGTTGAAACATTTCCTTTCTTCAAATGATGAATGTAGCCAGAGCATTTTTGTTTGAGATAACAAAATTCTTAATTATCAGTTGAGGGGAATGTAGTCTCTCAGGGTTCTTGCTACAAATTTAGACAGTGAGGACAGTAAATATGACAACATGTTGCCACCTAGTGGACATTTCAGAAAATGTCTAGACATCCAGTTTCCTGATACTGTGTTTATACTTAGGATCATAAAACCCAGGACTTTGGGGTACCTTCCACACCGCCCTATACAGCCCTCTTGTTTCACATGGTCATCATAGGCTCTAGAATCATCAACATCTGCATTGTAAAATCAAGGATCAAGACCAGAAGACAGAAATGAGAAATGCCTAACATTTATTGAGCATCTACTTTGTGCCAAGGTTTACCCGGATTATCTTATATGATTGATATATCTCTGATGTATATATCTCCCTATTTTACAGATCAGGAAACCATGGCATAGGACAATTAAGTGACTCACCCAAGTCACTTGGTCCCAAGCTGTGCAGCTGAGGTTTGAATGCAGAGTCCAGGCTCTTAAGTGAACAGACATCACTCACTCCCTCAGTTTATCTTGTGCAAAAGATCAAGAACAGACATCATCTTATAAAATATGGCATTGGGTGGGAAGGCTAGTGATTTCATGTTTTTTTGTTGAGTGTATATGATACTTGATACTTGGAGTAGCTCTAGGCTTCCAAGAAAGAAAGCAAGAGGACCTCAAGTAATGTGTCCCCTGGGCTGAAATAGAGTAGGCAGTGCCACTGGAGTAGGATCGCAGTAGGTACATCCTCCTTACTCCTACATGACAAAGCATCTCCAGAATTCAAACTTGAGTGGTCACCTTTTTTAATTTTTAAAAATCAATTTATTTATTTATTTATTTTTGGCTGCGTTGGGTCTTCGGTGCTGCATGTGGGCTTTCTCTAGTTGCAACGAGAGGGGGCTACTCTTCATTGCAGTGCATAGCTCTTAAGTGAACAGACATCACTCACTCCCTCAGTTTATCTTGTGCAAAAGATCAAGAACGGACATCATCTTATAAAATATGGCATTGGGTGGGGAGGCTAGTGATTTCATGTTTTTTTGTTGCGTGTATATGATACTTGATACTTGGAGTAGCTCTAGGCTTCCAAGAAAGAAAGCAAGAGGACCTCAAGTAATGTGTCCCCTGGGCTGAAATAGAGTAGGCAGTGCCACTGGAGTAGGATCGCAGTAGGTACATCCTCCTTACTCCTACATGACAAAGCATCTCCAGAATTCAAACTTGAGTGGTCACCTTCTTTTTTTAATTTTTAAAAATCAATTTATTTATTTATTTATTTTTGGCTGCGTTGGGTCTTCGGTGCTGCATGTGGGCTTTCTCTAGTTGCAACGAGAGGGGGCTACTCTTCATTGCAGTGCATAGGCTTCTAGGCGCGCGGGCTTCGGTAGTTGTGGCACAAGGGCTCAGTAGTTGTGGCTCGCAGGTTCTAGAGCGCAGCCTCAGTAGTTGTGACACACGGGCTTAGCTGCTCCATGGCATGTGGGATCTTCCCGGACTAGGGCTCAAACCCGTGTCCCCCGCATTAGCAGAGGGATTCTTAATCATTGTGCCACCAGGGAAGTCCCTTGAGTGGTCACTTTTTAGGGGATAAAAGATTGTTATCTGGGAAGGTAACCCAGAATCTCTGAATATTTGATCGAATTAACTCAGTTTGGCCTGTTGTGTCTGAACTCGACCAGCCCCTCTTGCTGGGGTAGAAGGGAGGAAGGGTTGAATCTAAGAACTAAAAAGTCAAGGAATTGTCTGCATACTAGGGATGGAATTTGCATGTGGAATGGAGAGACAGTGTTTTCCTCTAGTGCACCCACACAATTTGTTCAAACTTTTTCTTTACAGCACTTGGCTCTGTTATAATGAATATTTCAGTCTACTCATTGACTCCTTATCACCTCCATCACTTGCACCTCTGCCTCATACAGAATCCTAAATGCAAAAAAAAAAAAAGGAGTTAAGAAAATCTCTGCACCCTCTGGTATCTAGCACAATGCCAGACTTTTGGTATTTATTTAATGAATTTTTTTTGTGTGAATAAAATAAATTTAGGTATATCTAAAATTAAAACACTAAATATGCAATTGGACGGTATGCTGGTTTTCTCAGCTCTGTTGTTACTTTGCACTGGAAATGATGTAAGGGATGATTTGAGAGATTTTTGTGATATTGATTGGTAATTTATGTCACCAAACAAAATTCATAATTTGGAAATAACATAACTGGGTCTATCCTGATAAGAAATAATTAAATTGTGTGTGCAAAGGTTTAGGTCAAGTTATTTAGAAGGGAAACTAAAGCAAACAGATATTAATAATCACCACCCTGCTAGAAAATCAGGAATTTATGGCTTTCTGGTTTTGCTTGTATGAGTTTAAAAGGAAAATGTAGTTTTTCCAATGAATCCAGAAAGTAATATCCTAGTTTTACTTCCTATAGGATGTCTCTATTTAAATGTCTAGCAAATAGCTCACCGTTAACACGTCTAAGACAGAACTCCTTTTCCTCTAAACCCTTTTCCTCCCACTGTCTTCCCATCTCAGTGAAGGGCGAACCCATTCTTCTAGTTTCTCAAAGCCTGTAGTCATCCTTGACTTCTCTCTTTCTCTCATACCCCTCATCCCATCCATCAACATCTTTCCCCTCTACCTTGAATATATACCAAGAATCCAACCCCTCTCACCACGTTCTCTGCCAGCACTGTATCAAGCCACTAACATGTCACCTGGATTTCTGTAGTGGCCTCTTAACAGATCTCCACCATACCCCAGGGCAGCGTAGCCTCACCCAGCAGGCAGCTGAGTCAGATTATGACCATCTCCGTGCTTAAAACCCTCCACCGGCTCCCATTATCTCTCCGAGTACAAAGTAAAGTTCTCTTAACCGTCTCCGAGGTTTTAAACAATGTTGTCCCCTGCTCTCTCTCTGAGCTTTCTTATTACTCCTCCATTCCCGTTTGTTATTCAGCCTCACCAGCTTCCTGCTTTGCTTTAACCATGAAGCCAGATCCCGCTTCAGGGCCTTTACTCCACCAGCTTCTTTTCTCTGGAGCCTCTTCCTCAGACCTCCACACACCTCACGTCTTTGCTTAAGTGTCACCTTTAAATTGTAACTGCCCTGAACCCTCCCCTGTGGCACTCCTAATGCCTCTTACTTTATTTTTTTCTCTTTCCAATAGCCTGTCTCACCTTTCAGCATATTATATGATTTACTTACTATATTTATTGATTATTCTCTCTCCCTTCACTAGAACAGAAGCTCCACAAGTAGAGGAAGTTTTTATGATTTGTTCACCGATGTAGCTCCAATATCCAAAATAGTGTCTGGCATATGCAAGTTGCTGAATAAATATTTGTTGCATGAATGGATAGATCAGTCTACCTATTCTGGAGATTTTAATAGATCCAAATGTCACCATATCTCATATAGGAATTGTACTACATTTAGTTGTTTTCTTTTTGTTCTATTTCTCCTAAGTTACCTGGAAATATAGTCTAACTGGCATGTCCTTCTTACAAAAGATGCTCATATCTCTTTTATATCACTTGAGTCTCCAAAAGAAGCCCCCTTTTTAGCAGGAAGTACAGCGTCACCACCTGGAGGACTTTTGTGCCCTCCAATTTCCCAAGAACATCTCTGACTGTGTCCAAAAGACGCCAGTTCTGCTTCCAAATAACAGACAGGACCAACAAGTCAGGAAAATAAAGTCCAACAGCTCCTCCGTCACTAGAGCTGCAGCTGGACACCAGTCCCACTTCCGTGGCTGCCCTTTTGTATCAGTTATCTATCGCCACAGTAAAGCTACAGAACCTACAACTTCAAAACCTTAGTGGCAGATAACGATAAACATTTTGGGGGCTCACATGTTTTCAAGGTTCAGTCAACACAGGCTGGGCTCAGGTGACCTTGGCTGGATTTACACATGCGTTTGGGGTTTTATGTTTAGTTTAGCTTTGGCTGGGATGATGGGGCTCTGCTCCTACATCACAGCTTCCAGCAGCCTCCCCCAGGTGTGTTCCCATGGCCACTGCAGAGGAGCAAGAACAGAGCAAGGGTGAACATGCCTGGGCCCCTGAGGCCTGGACTTGGAACTGTCACACTGTGATTTCTGCTGTATTTAATTGACCAAAGCAAGTTACAAGTCGGACCAAAACTCAAGGGGAGGGGAGTAGAGTTCACCTCTTGACTAAAAGTGCAAAATCACATGGCAGAGGGCACAAGTTCAGGAAGGAATGAGGACCATTGGAGACCATTGACTCAGTCTTCTACACCCCTCCTGACCCATATTCTACACAGAGCCTAAACATAAGCCATAGTCTAGCTCAAGTCCCCTAAACCATCATGTCCCAAATATCTATACTGTTCAGGCAGGTCTAGGTTCAATGGAGCCTCTAGCCTCAGCCAATTGTTACACCAGAATTAATCATGCCCTGAAATTTGACTCTAATTTAGTAAGGCAGAGAACATTCCGATTATCTAAGGAAAATTAAATATAAGGGATAAATAAACAGATGAAGAAACTGATGTCTCATAAAGCATCACTCTATGCCCAGCTCCATACTGGAGTCTGGGAGAGGAATATAGACACGGTTATCACTAGACTACAATTCTCTAACAACCTCAGCATGGGGTACCAATTTACATACAGTGGAGGAAGGATTTTAAAAGACAGCAAACAGGGGAGAAGAGAGTAGAGCTAAACACAAACAAGATACACCAAATAACCAAAAAAACTTGAGGCTCATATTCTTCAGCCCGTGACCACAAAGGAATGATGTGTATATAGGCATATATATGTACTTTTGTGGTATGTATGTACCACACAAGTATCTGCCATCACCATCCCCTCCTCTGCAGGCTCCTATGTTTTTCTTTAATAATTTCTTTTCCTTTGAAGCCTGTCTTTATTACACACTTTAAATTATTTCATTTCTATAAAAAGAGTTTAGAAAGGGTTGTGACTTAAAGAGCATAGGATTGACTTTGGTGTTGAACCAAGGAATCCATGAATCTGGCTACAGAAATGTAGAGCAGAGGCCTGGCTTTCAAAAGCCTTACAAGAGAGTTGGACTAGCATGCATGAGTCCACAGTAAACAGGACAAGATAGAATGGATTTAGAGCTAAATCCAATGGTGTAGACAAGAAGCTCTCAGGAGAAAAAGTACAACCATTAGGAAGACACAGTTCCTGCCTGGAAAATTAGCCACTGCCCCAATGGATTTTGGAATTACAATGCTAATAAGTCATGTCTAAGACCCAGATGAAACTACCATTTCTCCATGAACCTTGACTTGCTTCTGCAACCTCAGAAATGACTGTGCACCCAAATCTTAGAATACTCAGAATCTGTACCACAAAACTGAACACCTAACTGTATTTTTTTCTAGTAATGCTTACTGTTTTCTCAGGATGGTTAGTCTCCCACTCCTACCAGATTGCAAACCCACTAAGGCCTGGGAACATATGTGTCTGCATAGAATTGAATGAGACCTTCGAGATCTTTCTGTATAATCTTCGCATTTCTATGGCTGGGAAAATCAAGGACTAACAAGTTGTGACTGGCCCAAGCTCATACAGCCCCTTTGTGTTTAGAAGACTCCTTAAAATTCTGTTTGTTTTCTCTTCCTTTGCTTCATTAGGAAAGAAGAGTGCGTGAAGCTTTTTCCAGGGACTTTGTTACATAGTATAATGTTTTGCTTAGAATTTTGTCACCTTAAGAAGTAGATAGAGAGTTCAGGCTGTAGATTTTTTTTTTTTTTTAAGAATGTCAATTAGCTATCACTCTGTGCAAGACTTGAATGTAGCAATGATGGGATTCTACACACTGCTTAAATTCTTTCTCCCCATGCAGGGTAAGGAACTAGAACATATAGCTTTTCTATAAGTGAGTCAGCTGATGAGCTAAGCCCTGACTATGGGTAAGAAGGAGCAGTTAAAACTGGCCTGGGTTGGTAGGACCAGAGACAGAAAGGGAGCATTGTAATCAGCTGAGTCTGGGTCTGGAAGTGGGAGTGCTGTGCTTTCTCTTCAAAGACCTAAAATGAGAGATGCTTTCTTTCCAGCCGGAACCTTGAATGGTCCAAGGTGGCTAGCCATCACCAGTCCCATCCATTCTTGAGCTGGAGATGCCTGGAAGCTCAGCATCTTCAGCCCTGATAGCAGAAGTGGGGAAAGCTCAGATAGATCATTGTACATTTGCCTTTTTCTCCACTATTGCCAATAAATAGCCCATTTAAATTTTTTCTTAAAAAATGATCAATATAGTTCGATCTGTTAGCTGAGTTAGACAGGATTACCATAGTTCATCTTTAACCTCCTCTCTGTTTAGAAACCATTCTTGAACACTAATACTCTTTCCTTGCATGAAACTGAATAATCCATCCAGTTGAATTCTCTCCAGAGGATTGAATCATTCTTTAAAGCTGATGATTTTTTTTTTTTGGTATTGTAACAACCTTATGGAGGTATAACTAATATCCAATAAGCTGCAAACATTTAAAATGTACAACTTGCTACATCTTGACATATGAACACACGTGTGAAACACCAAAATTTCCTTGTCATCTTTTGTAATCTCTTTCTCTTATTCCTGCCCCATGGTCCCCAGGCAACCACGGATCTGCTTCTGTCACTCTAGATTGGTTTGCATTTTCTAGAATTTTATGTAAATGGAATCATACATTATATACTCTCTTTGCCTTGTTTCTTTCACTCAGCAAAATCATTTTAAAATTCCTTCATGTTCATCATGTAGTTCATTTCTTTTTGTTACTAACTAGTATTCCACTGTGTGGATACATCATAAGTGAATGTTTATCCATTTGCTTTTTTATGGACATTTTGGTTGTTTGCAGTATTTGGCTAGATAAATAAAGCTGCTTTACATGTACAAGTCTTCGTATGGACATTCACTTCTATTTCTCTTAGGTAAATACCTAGGAGCCAAATGGCTGAATCATATGATGGCTGTACGTTTAACTTTTTAAGAAACTACCAAATAGTTGCACCATCTTCTATTCCCAACAAGAAGTCACGTCTGGTTTCCCCCTACTCTTGGTATGGTGAGACTTTTTCATTTTAGCCACTCTATTTGATGTGTAGTGGTCGCTTATTATGGTTTCAATTTGAATTTCCTTAATGACTTAGGATGTTGAGCATCTTTCTATGAGTTTATTTTCCATTCGTATGTCTTATTTGGTAAAAAGTGTGTTCAAATCTTTTGCCCATTTTTATACTGAGGGTTTTTGTTTCCTATAATTAAGTTTTAAGAGTTCTCTTTATATAATTTGGGATAAAAATCCCTTATAAAACATCAGATATACAAATATTTTATCACAGACTCTAGCTTGGTTTTCATTCTCTTAACAATGTCTTCCCAGAGTAGAAGTTTTTAAGTTTGTTGATGCCCAATTTATCAACTTGTTCCTTTATGGATCATGCTTTTGGACATATATATATAAATCTTTGCCTTCCCCAAATTCACAGAGGTTTTCTCCTATAATTTTTTTTCTAGTAGTTGTATAGTTCTGGGTTTTGTATTTAAGTCCATGATCCATTTAGAGTTAGATTTACATATGTATCTCTTATTACAATCGGATGGTTTTTCTTGTTTGGTCTGATAATATGGTTGATTACTGTGATTGGCTTTTTATGTATTTTTTAATGAATTTTGTAATGAAAAAATGTGGCACCGTTATAGGAAAAGATTCTGAAACCTCATTCAGGCTCGGCAGGAGTACAGGAAGTGGATGGCTGCTCCCGAGACATGAAGTTGCCATTTCGTCCCTCAGTGGTGGCGTATTCACTAAGTGATGCTTTCACCTGTCTCCTTGCAGGCAGCTTGCTGGTCACATCTGCTGATGAAATGCTTAGATCCAAATGCAACGGTGATTGGAAGGTAGCTTCTGAGACCCCAGTATTGTGGAGGTTGAATGCCATTACATTTTCAAGGTATTCAAAAAAAAATGTTTACCCTCTTCTCAGCGGAAAAAAAAAAAGAAAGAATCTGATAGACAAACACCAGCCCAATTAGTATATCGAAGACTCGAGCTCCCATTTCTTCTGGATAAATTTATCCTTTTTTCCCTCTGTTTGGATCCGCCTGGGGTGTGAGTTATCTGGAGAAATGTGTTTCCTTTTGAAGCTGTGGAGTGTTAACAAGATATTGGCATAGGGATTATTTTCGCCTATGTCATGCAATCCACCCTAACCTCACATGCCAGTTCTTCTGTCCCCTGCAGAGAAACCACCGAATGGGGAGAGATGTGTTTCTGGTATGTGTTACTGGAATTCAGAATGAATTTCTTATCATCACTATCACTGGTGGCTACGTGCCATTAAAATATTGCTGAAAGTGCTTTATACTGATGCATTATGGTTTAAATTATTTTTTGTTTTTCTTGGACTCTACCCTTTAATGCTACCACTGTTTCTCTAGGGAGATGTGTAACATGCTTTAAATGGTTGGTAAAAAGGTTTTTAGAACTTAACCCATTTGTAAATTGGAGACAGTCTGAATATTGTCCTATTCCATATCGTTAAAACATGTATGTCTTATGTGTGTGGAACAATATGTGAGAGCATTTGAGAAGGTATTGAAAAAGGAAACTTAGTTTTCTTGTGCAACGAAATGAAAACTGTAGGAAAAAGAGTTCTCAGACTGCTACTGAACTCTCTGAGACAGCTAAAGTTGAAATTGATTCTGGCAAGGCCATTACGGGGGTAATTGTCCAAGAGAATGTTTTCTTACACAGGAAATTAGAGACTGGGAAAACATTATTAAAAGCAAAAATTTGTAGATTTTTGAGTCGGCCAGCATGTGTAGCAGCTATTGTATCCCCTTATGGGATTAACAACTGAATTGAATTTTAGTTAGACTCAGATTTTGAGCTGAATTCCAACTTTGAAGAAGCTTTGAGGAGGAGGGAAAAAAAGGCAGAGGAATTCAAGATGTTTTTTGACACAGTGAAACTCACCCCTCCAGCCCCCCACCCAAATCACATGTTTTACAAAGTTACAAAACAAGGTCAAGCAAGGGGGTTTATTGCTTATATTAAATGAAAGATCAAAATGTTTTGATTTGTTCTTTAGAAAAAAATCTGGTCATGATTCCGTACCAAAATTCACCATATGTATGTGATTCTACAAGTTAGATATGACAAGATATGAAAAATATCTGTCACTAAATCTTATGATTAAACTCGACAGCAAAATGGAGAATTGGTTGACTAATCCAGGAATATGGATGTGTGTTTGTGAGCAAGTGTGTGTGTTTGTTGTGTGTGCTTGTGTGTTATGTGTTATGTGTTATACATGTTGGGTGAGTGTATGTATTTTGAAGGGGGAAGGAGTGACAAGATTAAAAATGTTAATTTGAAAGTAAAAGTTCTTGAATATCTAAATTACAGTAATGATTCATATTAATTAATTTTGCCAAGTAGTCAATTTACTTTTTGTTTGGCTTATATATCTATAGTTCTCTGGATTTTTGTTTAAAAATGCACCTGTATTGATAAACAGCTTCTACCGCTCTGCATTGATTTAAAGGAATAGTGATTATATTCTGTCATGTAGATAGACATTTTTGGACCAGACATGATATGCATTCATTAACAGATCATTTATTTACCAGTATAAGTTTGGCATAAGTGAATTTTCCAGATAACCAACATTAAACCCACAAAGTTTTTATTTTAACCATTTTAATAGAAAGGTCTTAACGTTCCTTCTTTTTTTTTTTTTTTTTTCTTTTGGCTGCGTGGCTTGCGGGATCTTACTTCCCCAACCAGGGATTGAACCTGGGCCATGGCAGTGAAAGCACCAAGTCCTAACCACTGACTGGACTGCCAGGGAATTCCCATCCTTATTTCTTAAATAAACCATTCTGATGAGGATTCCAACTGAGTACCAGATAACTGTGAGAAGGAAATCCTGTTACCTGGTGAAGAGGAATTAGAATACAATGTATAATTTAAAAGATACTTTTGCATGATATTTAATGAAACGGAAAAAACTCCCTCTATAAAGTTGAATGGCAAAAAAGGAAGTAAAGCTATATTCTGTATTATCTCAATAATGAGCTACAGATAGAGTATGTACAGGGAAAAGTAGATCTTTTGATCTACTTTTCAAAAATGATCTACATGTAGAATATGGGCAGGAAGATGGGAAACACCACAAATTGGTACATGGTTCTCTTCGGGCAATTAAAGAGGATTTTAATTTTTTTCCTCGTTCTTTTTTTTATTCTTCAGATTTTCAACACTGAACGGTTTTTTATAATCAGGTTTTCTTAACGTTGTTAGGAAGTTGGAACTTCCCTTTCTTAATGTTGTTCTTAACGTTATTTCTTAACGTTCTTAACGTTTTTTAAATTGCATGACAGGTACACTATTTACCCCCCTCTCAACAGTGCCTATAACATATTAAGTAATGAATACATATTTTATGTAATAGATGCTCAGAGAACATTCATTTATTCATTTTTACATAAAGACACTCTCACAAAAATTCTGAGGGCATTTCCATACACAAGCTGCTCTCGAACTATTTCACGTAAGAGAAAGATTGTTTTAGCTTTCTTATATAGGCTAAGATTTTTTTTAAAAAAATATGCACTCATTTATTACAGAGGCTAAGTGATATAACCAGAAGTTATAATTTGGGTAATCCCTCACCTTGTACCTACGCTCTACGAAGCAAAGTAAGGATATGCTGTTTACAGGCTTCAGTCAGCATAAACCCTTAAGGATGTGCTACTCCAGCCCCAAATTTTTGCCAAAACTAAAAGTTGTCTGACTTGCTGCCGCCATTAATCATGTGAATGGAAATATAAGCAATGATGTCAGTGCACCACAGAATAAAGATGTTCTCCACCAACAGTTAAATCTCCCCTTCTATTCTCTGTGGATAATCAAAAGGCAGCAAGAAAAAGAGAAGGAAGTTACCATGGCTAAAATGCTCTAGAGCGGTTTCTGAGGTAATGATACTCAACCTTTCATATCATTGAGGAATGGACGATAACCAACGGCACTGTTGTTACTTCTTTGGTTACAGCTGGCTAAAACACACTCAACGAGCCATTTTCACCGTGGTACCATTGGGCTTATAGTCCTCACACCTAGAATCACCTGAACAGTGGTAACTAGTGTGGGGTCTGGAGGCTGACCACTTGGATATCTTTCAACCAATCTTGAGCAAGATACTCAACCTCTCTGTGCCTCAATATCCTCATCTTTCAAATAAGACTCATATTAGAATCGATCTCATAAGGCCATGGAGCAAATTAAATGAGATAATTCATGTACCATGCTTAACACAGTGCCTAGGACACATTAAGTGTTCAAGAAATGTTGTTGTTGTTATTATTTAGCTTTTTAACGGTTAACAATTAACATAACTGTGCCTGTAAAGATTTATAAATTCTTAATGTGCCAAAAATGTGCTAGGATACCAGCACGTCTGACCCGGCAGGTGATAGTCCAGAACAGAGGCGGGCAAACTGTGACCCAGAGGCTAAATCCAGTCTTCTGCCTCTTTTTATAATTAAAATATTATTGGACCACGGTTACAGCCATTTGTTTAAATATCGTCTGTGGTGCCTTTGTGCTGCAGCGGCAGAGCTGAGTAGTTGCTACGGAGACGGCATAGTCAGCAAAGCCTAAAATATTTACTATCTGGCCCTCGACAGAAAAAGTTTGCCATCTCCCTATCCAGACCAAAAAGTGAATACAAGAAATCTGGGAAGAATATTTTGGAGCTCAAGGAAATCCAATACTTAGAGAAATACCAAAGGAAGAGACTCCGAGAATGACCCTGGTTCACGAATTAGCAAGTAAAACAATAATAGTAACCATGGTAGAAGCAAGTGATGACGTGAGCAGAGAAACGTCAGGGATAAATGGAAGTTGGCTTATTTGAGGACAACAGTAAAGATACCCTTGAAGGGAGAGGGACTGGATGAGGAAGAGGGGAAAAAGTAAAGTTTCATGTTATCAGTGAAGGAGAACAAGGAATACCAACTTCATGCCGAATAGCTCTGTATACCAAGGCAATAATAAAACACAGAAATGAATCAGTGATGTATACAATTCCTAAAAATGTATGTGTTCACATCAACAACATTGACACTAACTATAGCACGACTAAGGCAGAGAAGGTAGAACCTAGAGAATTCTGCAAAATCCAGTTCTCTGATTCGCTAAAAGTAGGTGTCACCCTCTTGGGAAATACGTGAAGATAACACAAGAGCATCCAGCCTATCCAAAAATAACAATTGGATGATGTTCTGCGTTGAGTTACATAGTCTTTGGCAAGATGAAGGCAACAGCGCCTTCCCAAGACAATAAGTCATAGAAAACATCAGACCAGAACTACTTTCCTGAGGAAGAAAGCTCTGACTCTGGGATAAAGTAGCCAAAGCTAGAAAACCTCCCATCATTCCTCTGACACAGAGCTGGCCCCTCATGCGTGAAGGCACCAAATGCTAATACTCAAACATACATAATTTGAGTCTGTAATATTTAGGTCTGTAAACCACATCAGTGATGATTAATATCAAATCTCCATTCTCCGATTTAGAATAACTTCTCTTGTGCTTCTACTGGAGACAAGAGAATAAGGGTCAGCCTGCTGAGTGACTGATTGTCGCAGCTGAACTTCCAAGGTCTCCTGAGTCCTCATTCAAGCAGCCACACAGCAGTTCAAGTGGGGTAAGCATGGACATGCACAGTCAGATGCAAAGTCCACTCCTACAGAGCCTGAATTTCCCACAGAATGATCAACATTTCCCTTCACTTGGACTATGTCAACTGTTTTCTCATCAATCTTTGGTAAAAGACTAAGCAGTGAAGGGAGCAACTTATACTTTAAGCTAACGGAATCAAAACAGACCTATTACTGGCTGATGTCTTCAGGGAAAAAACTTCTCACCATGTATTATGTTCCAATTTTGGAACCAATGGATACCTCCTGAGACATTAAGTTCATTAGATTTATTCTACACTGACACTCTGAATGGTGCGATTTCTTCATTGATGCTGCTTTCATGCTTCCATCATCATTACGATGCACTTGGGAGAGAGACTTGGGAACAGTATATGGAGGCTCTGCTCTGTGGCACATATGGCTGGATACATCAAAAGCAGTGAGGGATGCAAGGTTGAAATTAACTCAGTGTAGACTAAAACATAATTTCTGTGAGACTCAGAGCAAGATGCATGAACTAAAAGGTTCCTGAAGAATTTTGTTGCTTCTTTTCAATCTGGGACAAAATAATAAGAATGTATCAAGAATTATTAAACTCTGGATATTTTAGTGGTTTGCAAAAATGTTGCTTTAAACCCGTAAGTGGTTATAGGGGGAAAAGAAAGACTGGAAGGAAGGAAATTCACTAAAATGTTAAGATTTGTTTTCTTTGGGTGGTTAAAAATAATGAATTTTCCCCTCTATTTTTCTCTATTTCAAAGTTTTCTAACAAGTATATTATTCTTAGACAGTGGAGAAAATATATAATAAATTACATTACGTTAGATTATCTCATTTTTTCTAGTGTATTTGAAAAAGAAAGAAAGAAAATTAGCCTATTTCCTGATATGACAGATGGGTGTCTGGGAACTACACTTTTAAAATGATTTTAATAAATGAGAGTCGGCAAAATAATTACATTTTTCTGGCATTTAAGCCTAATATAAATGAGTAAAAAAGGCACAGCCCTACCTTAATGAAATATTTCTGCCAAAAAATCATTCATTTTTATTCGTCATGTGGCTAAATAACTATTATTTCCCCAAACTCCCACCATTATTCTATTCCTGTTTTCTTCCTTTCTATTTTTCTTTCTCCTTATTTCCACCTTTATTGTTCAGATCTAGCAACAAACCGAATTGTTCAAATACATAAAATAAAGGTGTTTGTCTTTTGAGGTAACGGACTTAGCATTTCGTACATTTATTTTCCATCTTGCTTCCTACTTATAAATTACGTATGTGTGAACTGCTCTATATTGGTCATTAAAATGAGGTAGGTATTATTCTAATTTAAGAAATAGAGAGTAACTGAATTATATTTGCAATTAATGAGAATGTTTGATATGTCTAAATCGCAAGTCAACATTTAAAAAGACATTCCTCAGCACATATAGACTAAAATGTGTATTTTAAGCTGTTATAAGAACTCTACAAAAATTGCTCATGTCTAAAACAATGTGTACTTTTGTATTTGCAATTTTCTTGGTCTATTATAAACAAACGTGTATTTTGTAGAGCACATTTAAATGCATTATTTCCGTGCTTAAAAATGTGCTCTTTAAAAAAGAGCATTAAAAGAAATGTTAATGTAGCCATTTTACTAATTTCACGCGGGCAAAAGGTGAATCAGTTGAAGGTCGGGAATTCAGATCAAATATACTGTGTTGACAAGATATGTGATCCTGTACTTTCAGTACAGCGGTGAATCCATCAGGCTGAGCCTGATCCTACATGTAACAAACATTACTAGGCCAAGGAGACATTCTACAGCATCTAGTACTGTAAGCTTCCAAGTCAGAGAAATCTGTGTGCAAGTTCTACCACTTACACTGGGAAAGAGTACGCGTCTCAAAGGGCTCCTGTAAATGAAACAACGCTTGTGAAACATTTCACGTAATGTGTGTCCTGTAGTAAATACTCAAGCAAGGTCATCTGCTGCAGTTTTACTGTAGGCACTGCCCTCCATCATTCTACGACCCACTCATAGAGTCCAATTTTAAAAACACACACAAACACATACTACCAGGCATTGAAATTAGTAAAATATTAGTAAAAGTTTCAATTTTAACTCCTTAAAAGTAGCAGAACTTGACCATATTGTTATTACATGTATTTGCCCTTAGCCCAGCTGGACACTCTCCTTTCTCTCTCTGTCTCTCTGCCTCTGTCTGTCTGTCTCTCTCCCCTGCAGACATAGCACTCTGGAGGTAGGAGACCAATCCTATCTTTAGTAGGATGAAGAGAAGGAGTCAGAACCCCAGACGTGCAGAGGGGAGCCTTACGTGGACCCCTCCGAGGAGCTGCCCTGTCCATGCTCAGCAGTGGGGCTGCTACCATCTTTGGGAACCGTCTCTCACGGGAATCTGCCTTGTTCCCCTGAGCCCAGGTCCATGCTGCAATGACCTTTCCAGGTCTCCTTCAGAAGGAGGTGGACAGGCCTGTGGCTTATTCCTGCCAGTAACCAGGGATGGAGGCCTGCACTGAGTTCCCCTCAGAAACTCTCCTTTACAGTAACTCACTTTCTAAACCCTCTCACCCTGATGCCAGGCCCACCCGTCTGGAATCCCCCTGCAGTGCCTGCTCCCTGATCCCTGGGGTGCCATCAGCCGCCCCTTGCCACTCCACTCTCTGGACACAGAATTGCCGTAACTGGCTGCATGTCTTTTGTCATCAGCATCTGTGGGTCACCCCAATCACCATGCCCCCGTCTCTACCGGTGTGCCCCCTTCCCTGGTCTCAGTCACTCAGTCTGCCTCTTCCCAGTGTCTAGCGGCTTCTGGCTCCTTCTCTGACGTGGAGGACGCAAGAACGCACTTTCGGTTACGGCTTTTGAGCCCCGGAGAGCCACAATTGAAGAACGGGTCGAAATCTTATGGCTCTCATTGTAAAGGCGTCAAGTAATGTGGATTTTTTTCCCCCTCCATTGATTTCGTTCTGACTCTGTAAATGCCATCTGGCATTCTGTAAAAGTTTTCTCAATCAGTGTTTGTTGTTTGAAAAATACTCCAACTTGCTTCATTGCTGGCTGTTGAGAGAATTGACGCTCTGTCCTTTGTTCCGCTGTGCTTCTCTGTTTACTAATGCCCCGAAAGCAGTATTTTTAACAGACGAAAGGGTTGGGAAAGTAGCCTTGAAGCAGACCAAAATCAAACAGAAAAAGGATAGTATTAAGGCTGCTCGAGATGGAAATGTTCACATTCCTTCAATACAAATCATATTTATATATATGATCAGGGAAGATATATATAGGGAGATATATATCTATATATTTGTATCTGCCAGGATTTGTAAGCGAGCCATCTCTACCTTCCCATAAGAAAGGGAGCTGGAGCCTCAGCAGGGGTAAATGAGCTTCCTGTAGGTTTAAGAAGCTGTTCCCTGATCCAAACCGTGGTGCTTGAACAGTTCCGATAATGAAATGAAATGAATTTTCAACTGCTATAGAAATGCCGTTCAGCTGACCTAGTCAGGAATCTCCATCGGTGCTCACACAGAAAATGAGTTTATCACAGATGTTCAATCTCTTTAAAGTCTTCCTCCCATTTTATTTTAAGTAACTCACTCTCTGACTGGGTTCTTCACAAGGTTATCCATCTCTCTGCAGCAGAAAGAGCACCTAACCCGTACCTTTCCGTAAAGCAATTGCAGCAAATGCATTTTTAACCTGGCCACCCTGATAAGAGTCAGAGAAGTGAGGCTGGACCAGCACCAGCCAGCAGCCACCTGCATGCACAGATATACCCATTCCCATTTACAAACTATTTTAGGACTGTCCTGATTAGAAAGATTTATTCACTTATGCACTTACATTTGTAATTCTTTCCAAGTCCCTGACATTTGAACACATGAGAATATTACATTTCTGCGACTGAAAATGACCATAAGAAAGACAAATGTCGAACCAAGAAAAATATTTACAATAAATGACAAAGGTTTATTATTCTTTTACAGAAATAGGTCTTACTAACCAATAAGGAACAAATAAAACCTTCCATTCCCACCTTCCCACCAAACTATATAAAGGAAAAGACCAGGTAATTTGCAAAAGATAATATATAATTGGTCAAAAAACACATGGAAAAATTTTAAATCTGCAGTAATCAAATATTTTCTAAAAATTGAAGACATACCAATTTTTATTTGTTTAAAATGAAATAAAATGAAATATTTCGTGCTTGTAGGCTTAAAAATGATGAACATTCTTCAACACAAGTGGAACTATAGATCGGTTCTCTTGCTTTAGAAGTCAGTTTATTTAGACTGTATGTTGATTGATGCAAGTGGTAAAAAGTATTTAATAATATGTTAGGGCTTCCCTGGTGGCGCAGTGGTTGAGAGTCCGCCTGCCGATGCAGGGGACGCGGGTTCGTGCCCCGGTCCGGGAGGATCCCACGTGCCGCGGAGCGGCTGGGCCCGTGAGCCATGGCCGCTGAGCCTGCGCGTCTGGAGCCTGTGCTCCGCAACGGGAGAGGCCACAGCAGTGAGAGGCCCGCGAACCGCAAAAAAAAAAAAAAAAAAAAAAAAAAAATGTTAAAACGTTCCCTTTTTATGTTAGTCATGCCGGCACTTAAAAATATATAACATAGTTGCTAAATATATATACATAGTACTAATCAATAAATTTGTAAGAAAAAGACTAGAAAATAATAGATCAAAATATTAGTGGTTATGTTTAAATTATAGACTTCTGGGTGCCTTTTTTATTTTTGCTTTCCTATATTTTCTAAAATGTCATCTTTTTTTATGTTAGGTAAAAGAAATTAAAAACATTGTATACATGTCTTTTAAAAAATACCTACCTAATAGTTTTCTTGTTAAGAACTTTTAGCATCTAGTTCTTTGAACAGTTTTACAAACCCCCTTATATTTAACCAGTGCATAGTCAAGACAGACTATCTGGCAGCGGAAAGGCAAGTCTATGTGAGTTATGGAGAGTGAGAACCACAGGTGGCCTATCAGCCTCATTACTCTGTAATTATATGCAATGCTGTAAATCCTAGCTTTCAGTTTTCTCCTGGTATAGGTTTCTGTTTCAAAAGAAATCACTAGCACATCTTATTGTACAACCGCTGTCAGTCTACTTTTTTAGAAAATGAACTGAATTTTGTAAAGTGTTTTTTTTTTTAGTTTTCTGGCTCTGAGGTTAGTGATGTCCTGGGCACTGGTTGCACTTCACTGCAGAGTCCAAGTGTAGTTTAAGCGGGGTCTTTGCTTATGCCTGCATTTTATAGAACCCTGCAATCTACAGTCCACTGTGTAACTCCAAGGTTGAGGGGTTGCACCTGGCCCAGATGAGCTGGCCTGACAGGACGCAGGCTAGCAAATGCAGAAAGCTCCTATGTGTAGGAGGATGGACTCAGAGAGAGCCTGATGTGTTTCCAGAAAGTCTGATATGGGGCTTCCCTGGTGGCACAGTGGTTGAGAGTCTGCCTGCCGATGCAGGGGACGCGGGTTCGTGCCCCGGTCTGGGAGGATCCCGCGTGCTGGGGAGCGGCTGGGCCCGTGGGCCATGGACGCACTGAGCCTGCGCGTCCGGAGCCTGTGCTCCACAACAGAAAGTCTGATATGACCCTCACTCATCCAAACCTTAATGCCTACACCCGTGACCACTGCTGCTGCTTTGGAGACCAGCAAACGGTACGCTGTCAATCTTGGAGAAAGTAACTATCTTTTGCCATGAATCTTGACTCCAGTGAAGTTCTGTATCAATTTGCTACTATAATAAAATAACTGTATCATTTACACAAGGGATTGTCTGACCTGGTTTTGGTGTGTAAATCTCTGACTTTCATATGTCAATAGGGCGGTCATTCAGTTTTGTGTGCATTTCGTATGTGTGTGTGTATATGACTGAATATTTTATAAACATTATTTTTGTTAATTTTTTTAAAGCCTCTGAATTTATAACTATCCCATTATATAAAAAGGGGAAACTAAGTTTTACAAGGGGTTAAACAATTGCACATTACCACAGAGCTAGAAAAGGAAAGGTTAAGTGTACAAGCCTCACAGACAGACAGGAGTAGGTCCGAATCCAAAGCCCACCATTGACTAGCCATCTGACATTGAGATTTTACCTAACCTCTCTCTCCCTCTCCCCTCATGGTCTATCTCTCCAGAAATGTACTTGAATTCTTTACTTGGTAATGCCTTGTGAGAGTCAAAGGTGAAAGCTGTCAGACTCTTAAGGTCTCAGACTCCCTTGCAGTTAGAAATAGCCTCCTATCATGGTTCTGGACAAGAAAATGCCTGCAAGAATCCTTGGGGAAGGAGAAACTGACAAACATAAAGGGCAAAACCTCCGTAGGAGAAGTTCAGCTTTTCCCCCTCGTTCTAGTGTCCCTTTCCCCTTTTCCCTGCCCAAACCACATATGTGATATTTGTAACAGCAAGCACCATCTTGTGACCATGAGGTGACAGCGGTGAGGGCAAAGGCTACATAGTAAGGATGGCGAAACAGAAACATGGAATGATCTAGGTTTTCGATGGCACTGGACTGCCCTGTGCTTCTTTAAACAGAAAAATCCCTGTATGTTTTCTCTTGCTGTTATATTTGCTGTTTTGATGGCCCAACCCATTCCAATGGATGAAAAAGGGAATCCTTGTGATCGGAACCCCAATTCATATTTACTACACCCACACTGCTCAGTTTCACGTTTATTCAGTAATCCATTCATTCAACAAATATTGAATGTTATATTGCAGGAACTCTTCCAGATGCTGGTAATACAGTGATAAACTAGATCAAGTACCTGAACAACTGGGAATGATAGTCCAACGCCTGGAAACTCAGACTCTGCTGCAAGACACTCTTCCAAATAATCCTATTCTTCATTCAAGATGCATGTTTTTGTGAAATCCACGTATTCCCAACATAAAGAGGAGCTTAACTAGGGAGTGTTTACCTTGTTTCACCAACTAAACTGTAGGATTCTCAAGGTAAGAGACTGTGATTTGTGCTTCTTTCATGCCTTCATTTTTTTCCACTCGATATTTTGTCATAAAGTCCTGTTGGTTGACTCATTTCTTGGCCAAAGGGGAGAAATTGTAAATTTTGCCAAAAATACCTTTCCAGCAGCCTCTACCTCTCTTTCATGGGCCACATGTCCTTCCAGGCAGGTTAGAAACGTGGACCAGGTCACTGACGTTTCTGTTCCTCTCTGCTGTCTCTCTGGTTTATATAGTCTGTGCAAGTTAGATTTATTTACATTGTTCTTGGTTGAAATTTAGTTCCTACAATTTCTCCTTTGGGTAGGTTCCTGCAAATTTCCTCATGCTTCATGCCATTCCTTTAAGCTACGTTTCAGCACAAAGCTTTCTTTGTTCACAGGAATTCTGAGTCTCTCACCACAGCTACACACAACCTATGCAGAAATGTTTCCACCACTGCTTCAGGAAGGGAGATACATGCATGGTTTCCGAAGCACCGTGGGACAATGGAAGTGTAGAGGAAAGCTGACGTAAAAAAGATTTTCATTCTCTAATGCCAAGACAGTTGTAAGCTTGAAACAGAAAAAAAATGCAAGTCAAATGGAATGCACTTGCTTTGAGCAGGCAAAGCGTGTCAGCTCAGTGTAGGAAGGTATCCTGTTCCACATTGGTTGACTATTAGCATATTGTAACTGAACATCATAGTGCAGAGATTCTTCATGTAAATGGTTTGGAAAACTCTGTAGGCAATTATTGTTAATATCAAGCAATTGACAGCATACAGGGATCCCAAAGTCTGTTACAAACTAGTAAATAGCGACGTTTCAAGCTCACCATTATGAAAAGGAAGCTCAGAGAGGTTAAATGGCTTGCAAAGACCCCATGGCCAGTCACAGGGAACAGTGAAGCTACAAGAGTACGGGAGTCAATGGAATTCATCCCTGAAGCACCATTTTCCCCCAAGTCCCTTGCACCATAGCAACCCCACTGACACCGTGGTCCTCTTCTCTCTTGCATTCCCATCTCACGCATTCATCAGATTTTTCCGTATGGTCCATTTAGCTTTCAACGAGTTGAGCAAATATAGTCAAAGACATCACCATGGATATATGGACACAGTGGAATTTGAACACCTGCATGGGAATAATTAATAGACAAAAGAAAACTGACAGAAACAAATTATTTCCCAAGTAACAGATTATTTTAATCAGTGTATAGGTGACTAGATATTGTTCATTTGGGCCCCGATGATTCTTCTCCCTTACTCTCCCTGTCAGAGAGTTTTTTGTGTAATGAGTCCCAGGTTAGAGAAACAATCATAGTGGAA
Organism: Physeter macrocephalus; assembly: GCF_002837175.3. Classification (NCBI taxonomy): domain Eukaryota; kingdom Metazoa; phylum Chordata; class Mammalia; order Artiodactyla; family Physeteridae; genus Physeter; species Physeter macrocephalus. Next base: position 68,687,535 of record NC_041232.1, read on the forward strand.
GTAAAAATTAAAAATAACTTTAAATCCACAGAAACCAAGGAAAGATGTTCCTTTTTAACTTTCAGAGAAAATGAAAGTATCCTGCAAGGCAGATACATCTGTGGAACATACATGAGGGTCTGTAGGACCTATAGTATCTTTTTCAGGACACAGGGTGAGCTTTAAGATTGACAAGACTGACGGTTATAGAAGTGGATGCTGAGTGATATTTATTTGAGGGAGAGAGAAAAAATAGCTGTGTGTGAGTTTTTCCACCATTCTGCACAAAGGGATTTATTCGTTGGATTCTAGCTCTGCTTTAAGCTTGTCTGTCGAATGCTGTGGCCTCACCATGTAGAGTTTGAAGATCCTCTTACATAATTTCTTCTAACTTTCTTGCTTGCTCTTGTGCCAATTTTTTTTTGCGGTGAGGCTGCTTGCACCACTTAAATGGAGGAAAGCCTTTTGAGCTTACATAGCCAGCAGGTGAGAAAGTTCTCAAGCCCACTGTGCTCCTTGAAGCTCTCTTTGACTACTCAAGCCAACCAATAGAATCCGATGCAGCTCAGCAAAACTCTATAGTAGGTTTTGAGGGTGAGCAAAGGACTGAGAAATTGTCTCATCCCCCAGGAGGATGCAACATCCTCCTTCAAGAGAGGCTGTCTTTTCTCTCCAATTATGTTGTCAACTCTTAAAAGCCAGAAATTTGCCCTTTATGCTTTCCAAAGCACCCAGAAAAATTCAAGGCCTATAGTAATTGCTACTCTATAGATAGTTTTGGTCAATCGATCCATAAAAGAATATTAATTGCACCTTTATAGGAAGGATTATATAAGGCTCCTGACTCTTCACTTTAGAACTTCATCTTAAGAGTTCCTACCTAAAGGAGCAAATGTGATATTCACAAGAGATCAAAGTTTCATAACCATAATCTGGAAATTAGAAATTACCCCTGTATGTACATGGAATTAGCTAGGAATTTCCCAGAACTTTCTACCAGTCTTTCCATCTCACTAAAATTATCTGGACTCTAACGCAATGAACATAATATGGCTGCAGTCAAACAATAAACAGAAGTCACAGATATTTGATAATATAAATATCACCACTGATATACAAAAGCTTGATCAGAAGCTCCTTTTTCAAAAGTGTTGTGCAGGGTGTTCATAGTTTTACCAGAGAGAGAAATAAGGGTAAATAAGAATTCTTACATCACAGGATGTCTCAGAGTCTTCACTTGATTAGAGTGAATTGTGAATCTTGATAAGGAACATATATTCTGCAACATTTCCAACGTACACGTGAAAATGGGACTCATGTTTTCAAAATACCTTGTAGGACTGGGGTTCCAATGGAACATAAATTGGCCAGTCTATGAGGTTTGTAGGACACTGGATCCATCCTTCAGAGAATATGCAGAGCATGACTCAAGTTCCTTGTCAATCTGAACATATTTAGAAAATATGTATAAGTAGAAATTTGCAATAACTTTCAGCTCTACATTGATTAAAAAAAGCTCATTCTTATTACAGACTGACATGTGACATTGCTCTTCTCTAAACATACTCTTAAACGATCATTCTGACCCGATTCTACAGCAGTGTGTGAATAGCACGCTTTCTTGCATCTATGCTTCCAGAGTATCTAGCCATGGTAGCCTGTATATTCCATTCTTGAGATAACGATCAAGAATTAGTTAGATTAATTTCCCTGATACGGAAAAGCACATTTGGACACTAAGGTCTAGGCCTTGCATATCCTCAAACACAGTATATTGCAGAATAAGTAATAACGGCAAATGTAGAGAAAATCCTGATGGCCTCCCTAGGGAGAGTTCTTTGTTTTCATGGTTTGTATTGCTTTAGTAACCACCTTGATCTTCATCATGACTAAGTCCTGATTTTTGAGGAAGAATTCACATCAAAGCGAAATATCTGACAGGGTTTTTGTGTCTAACAAATTTTTTAATTAGACCCAAGAGTTCCTTTTCTTTCTCACATTGAAGATTTATGTGCTCACCCAAAGGTACCATATGCCCCTGAGTTTTTGGATCCTCAAAACCACCAGCCCTGATCTTTCTTGTTTTAAAAATGGAATACACCCACACCTGAAATAACTACAAAGTTCACTCCTCTGGCCGCTCACCAATCAGACAACACCTGGTCTAGTCCACCACTAATTGATCCCATGCGCAATACACACAGAAATATGCACTTTGCTGTACTGAGTCCCCTAATGACTTCCAGATCCTAGAATGTCATGAATCACAGCGGAGCGTGTGTCAAAGTTTTAACGGGGAGGTTGTGTTATATATTTGTGTTTTATATTTTTAATAAGAACTCCTCAGAAAGGAATATTTTCTGAGATCTTTGCTACCCAAAGAGCAGCCCTCAGACCAACAGCGTTGGCATCTTGTGGGATCTTGTTAGAAATTAAAAACTAAGGCTCCAGTCAAACCAAATGAATCCAAATCTCCAATTGAACAAGAACCTCAGGTGATCCTTGCACACATTAAATTTGAGACGCACTGAAATCTGGGAGAGGTTTGGTCAAATTTCCCTTTCTAGACTTAAACCTCACTCACACTCATTGTATGGCTACCGATTTCTTTCCTCTCTTACGGAAATAAAATATAATTAACAAATCGTGGTATATTACAAAGTGATACTAAAAGACTCGATCGTTTTCCCAAAGATAAAGATCAGATGTTGCAACAAGCAGGGTGTGTAGTGATTTCAAAGTTCTTTTAAGAAATCTTTCCTAACCAAAATTTTGCTTATTAACTGTAATGTTGCTTCTAAGTTATAGAGGGGCCTGTTAGTCTCATGTCATGTAAGGTAATGGGTTTAAGATTGGCTTTCACAAAAGTTGATCATTTCTGCCTTGCGGAGGTAATAAAAAAGGTCAGCAAGGGCTTCCCTGGTGGCGCAGTGGTTGAGAGTCCGCCTGCCGATGCAGGGGACGCGGGTTCGTGCCCCGGTCCGGGAAGATCCCACGTGCCGCGGAGCGGCTGGGCCCGTGAGCCACGGCCGCTGAGCCTGCGCGTCCGGAGCCTGTGCTCCGCAACGGGAGAGGCCACGACAGTGAGAGGCCCGCGTACCGCAAAAAAAAAAAAAGTCAGCAAAACACCTCCATTTAAACCAGTTTGCCTTGTATCATCTTCCCCACTAAGTGCCTTGGATTTTTGGAAAAAGATTATTTTAAGCCAAGGACTTGAACCAGAGTGGTATTTAACACACTTGAGATAGAGCAAAACAGCAGGGTAGAAAAGTGCCCTGGTCTCCATCTCTTGGTGTGCTATTTCTGCTTTGCTGCTAATTTTAAAAAGTCCCGAAATTAGGTCTAGCCCAGGAAAGAGAGTCATCCACTGATCTGAAAAAGCAAAGAGCTAAACGGAACAAAGCACAACCCTAAGGAAAAGCTATCAATTTTTAACAAACTTCAGATTTTGTATATTCAGGTTTGTTTGATCTCCTTCAAATTAAACACTCTAGGACAGCAGTCCCCAACCTTTTTGGCACCAGGGACCGGCTTCATGGAAGACAATCTTTCCACGGTGGGGAGGGGGAGATGGGTCAGGCGGTGATGTGAGTGATGGGGAGGAGCCGCACATGGAGCTCTGCTCGCCAGCCTGCCACTCACCTCCTGCTGTGCGGCCCGGTTCCTGGTACCCCTGTTCTAGGAGGCTCCCATACTTTCATTCCCAAGGTGTTGCCATCACCAGAAGCATATTCTTCTAACTCATCTTTGAAGACTGACCTCAAAGTAATCTGGTGAGCATCACAGAAAAATGACATGATTTTGTCCTCACTGGTTATTTTTAATTTTAAATGTTTCTATCCAGCCTGGTCTGCCACCTTATCTCCCAAAGTTACCTCCCAGGGATCTCGAAAAATTTCTCTGAAATTGAGAAAGTAACTCTAAAATATATCTTGCACTCTTTGATTAATTAAAAGTTTGTGGGGGCTTCCCTGGTGGCGCAGTGGTTGAAGGTCCGCCTGCCGATGCAGGGGACGCATGTTAGAACCCTGGTCCAGGAAGGTCCCACATGCCGCAGAGCAACTAAGCCTGTGTGCCACAACTACTGAACCTGCTCTCTAGAGCCCTCGAGCCACAACTACTGAGCCTACGAGCCACAACTACTGAAGCCCGCAGGCCTAGAGCCCATGCTCTGCAGGACCTAAGCCACTGTAATGAGAAGCCCGTGCACCGCAACGAAGAGTAGCCCCCGCTCACCGCAACCAGAGAAAGCCCACGTGCAGCAATGAAGACCCAACACAGCCAAAAATAAATAAATAAAATTTTTTATGTTTTTTAAAAAAAGAATTCTAAAGCAGTTTTGGGCAACAGCAAAATGATGGCAGCACCAACTCCCCCAATTTCTCTTTGTGAAGGCAGAAATTACTCAGATGAAGATAAAATGTTCAGAGTATTTGTAGACCACAAGGAGTATTATAGTCCCACTAACTCAGGGATGTCTGTAGGCATTCTGGTAGGTTTTTGCAGATATCATTCAATTCAGTCTACTGGCATGTCTTATCATGTATAATAGCCATCTAATTACATATATGTGAATTGCACAGCTAGTAAACTCTTGAAAGAGTTCTCCATCTCTCAAAGCCCTTACCCCCAACTCCTCTGCCCTAGCTCCCTAGAGAGTAAGCCAGAAATAGAGGGAGTGAGATATCACAGAGGGATCTAGTATGTGCATAAGGCTGTGTGCACATGTATGTGTCTGTGTGTGTGTGCATATGTGTGTGTAGCTGTGTTTCTAAATGCACATTCATAACCCTGTCACATCACTTTGAGTCTATTTTTCCTGCACGCCCAAGTCAGTTGTAATATTTTCAGTGAATATGTGTGCTCCCCTTAATAGCATGGATATTTGAGAAATAATATTGATAGTACTGCATTTGAGGTCCCTATCCATGGGGGGAGTAATGATAGAACAGTCTGTCCCCATCACAGGGATCAGGGCAGGCATTGCCACATGGTCGCTACTGAGAGAGCGTTTTGCAGAGCCAGGGCCAGGGCAGGAATTGTGAGTTGCAGCAGTGCAGGGCACCATGTGCTGGAGGGCTGAGTTGTCCCGGTGTGTTGGGGAAAACACAGCCCTGCACTGGGGATGCCCAGTTCCAAGGGCCGAAGTTTGAGTCAAGTTTAAGTGACAGAGTCCAGTGTTTGAAATCCATCAGCACATAGAGATGTTCAGGAGATATCACAGATGACTTGTCACTCCCAGTGGAGCCCCACAATCTTCTGCAGACAGAACTCTTGAGAGTCCTTGGAGGTATCTGTGTGCTACTTTATAAGAGCCTCGGTGGTCTGGAAGAAAGACTGGTAACTACTCACAGGGAGTCTGGAATCAGGCAACCTGGATTAAAATTACAGTCCTGCCATTTGCAAACTGTGTGATCTTATGATTACCACTCACTGTACATAAAAAAAGATAAATATTTCATTAACTACTTATCCAACAAGTATTTACGTTTCAGGGGACACAGCAATATAAAAAAATCACTATCTTTGATAATTTCACTAAAATGATGATAGCATTCATTTATCAGGCTCTTGCTCTAGAGCTGGATCGATTAAGGTGCTTTACACACGTCATCATAATTAATTCTTCGAACAGTCCTATGATACAGGCATTAATTACATCTACTTTACAGTTGAGGAAATTGGGGCTTAGGAAGTTAAATTACTGAAGTTTACAAAGTAAACTGTGTAGATTGGGAGTTTGAACCCAGTTGTTTTCTGCTCACAAAGCCTGAGTGCTTAACCTCTTATACCATCCAATAGATCATAGGGAAAAAGCATGATAGGATTATAAAAGTCACATTACAGATACAAATACATCCTGCAAGGGTCAGGGACCACATGAGTGTTAGAGAAGGAAGAAGCAGCACATCTGCATTTAACCAGGGGATATCAGTGAAATCCTGAAGGATGAGATGGCAGAGATGGATTGGAAGAGCTTTCTAGGTAGAGAAAAATATATAGATTAATAATAATGGTCTTCCATGTAGGAATTTATAAGAAATTGCTTATACCTTTCTCTATGGAACTCAAATAACTGCCCCAGCTTTGTACTAATTTGCTTTCTCCCTTGAGAGGAAAGGAATAGGGTACTAATTTTGGCCTCTCATTTGCAGAAGAGGAAAACGACATTCATAGAGCTTAAATAAATCTTTCAAGATCATGTAGAACACCAACCAAACAAAAACAACAACTACAAATTGAGATCTGGGACTCCGTTTCAGTCCACAGTCTGTTCACATAATCAGTCTCTTATTTAAACACAGGCCTGAGCATGGCTTATGATGTGTGCTATTATTATTTGCTGTCCGCCTGCCGATGCAGGGGACGCATGTTAGAACCCTGGTCCAGGAAGGTCCCACATGCCGCAGAGCAACTAAGCCTGTGTGCCACAACTACTGAACCTGCTCTCTAGAGCCCTCGAGCCACAACTACTGAGCCTACGAGCCACAACTACTGAAGCCCGCAGGCCTAGAGCCCATGCTCTGCAGGACCTAAGCCACTGTAATGAGAAGCCCGTGCACCGCAACGAAGAGTAGCCCCCGCTCACCGCAACCAGAGAAAGCCCACGTGCAGCAATGAAGACCCAACACAGCCAAAAATAAATAAATAAAATTTTTTATGTTTTTTAAAAAAAGAATTCTAAAGCAGTTTTGGGCAACAGCAAAATGATGGCAGCACCAACTCCCCCAATTTCTCTTTGTGAAGGCAGAAATTACTCAGATGAAGATAAAATGTTCAGAGTATTTGTAGACCACAAGGAGTATTATAGTCCCACTAACTCAGGGATGTCTGTAGGCATTCTGGTAGGTTTTTGCAGATATCATTCAATTCAGTCTACTGGCATGTCTTATCATGTATAATAGCCATCTAATTACATATATGTGAATTGCACAGCTAGTAAACTCTTGAAAGAGTTCTCCATCTCTCAAAGCCCTTACCCCCAACTCCTCTGCCCTAGCTCCCTAGAGAGTAAGCCAGAAATAGAGGGAGTGAGATATCACAGAGGGATCTAGTATGTGCATAAGGCTGTGTGCACATGTATGTGTCTGTGTGTGTGTGCATATGTGTGTGTAGCTGTGTTTCTAAATGCACATTCATAACCCTGTCACATCACTTTGAGTCTATTTTTCCTGCACGCCCAAGTCAGTTGTAATATTTTCAGTGAATATGTGTGCTCCCCTTAATAGCATGGATATTTGAGAAATAATATTGATAGTACTGCATTTGAGGTCCCTATCCTTGGGGGGAATAATGATAGAACAGTCTGTCCCCATCACAGAGATCAGGGCAGGCATTGCCACATGGTCGCTACTGAGAGAGCGTTTTGCAGAGCCAGGGCCAGGGCAGGAATTGTGAGTTGCAGCAGTGCAGGGCACCATGTGCTGGAGGGCTGAGTTGTCCCGGTGTGTTGGGGAAAACACAGCCCTGCACTGGGGATGCCCAGTTCCAAGGGCCGAAGTTTGAGTCAAGTTTAAGTGACAGAGTCCAGTGTTTGAAATCCATCAGCACATAGAGATGTTCAGGAGATATCACAGATGACTTGTCACTCCCAGTGGAGCCCCACAATCTTCTGCAGACAGAACTCTTGAGAGTCCTTGGAGGTATCTGTGTGCTACTTTATAAGAGCCTCGGTGGTCTGGAAGAAAGACTGGTAACTACTCACAGGGAGTCTGGAATCAGGCAACCTGGATTAAAATTACAGTCCTGCCATTTGCAAACTGTGTGATCTTATGATTACCACTCACTGTACATAAAAAAAGATAAATATTTCATTAACTACTTATCCAACAAGTATTTACGTTTCAGGGGACACAGCAATATAAAAAAATCACTATCTTTGATAATTTCACTAAAATGATGATAGCATTCATTTATCAGGCTCTTGCTCTAGAGCTGGATCGATTAAGGTGCTTTACACACGTCATCATAATTAATTCTTCGAACAGTCCTATGATACAGGCATTAATTACATCTACTTTACAGTTGAGGAAATTGGGGCTTAGGAAGTTAAATTACTGAAGTTTACAAAGTAAACTGTGTAGATTGGGAGTTTGAACCCAGTTGTTTTCTGCTCACAAAGCCTGAGTGCTTAACCTCTTATACCATCCAATAGATCATAGGGAAAAAGCATGATAGGATTATAAAAGTCACATTACAGATACAAATACATCCTGCAAGGGTCAGGGACCACATGAGTGTTAGAGAAGGAAGAAGCAGCACATCTGCATTTAACCAGGGGATATCAGTGAAATCCTGAAGGATGAGATGGCAGAGATGGATTGGAAGAGCTTTCTAGGTAGAGAAAAATATATAGATTAATAATAATGGTCTTCCATGTAGGAATTTATAAGAAATTGCTTATACCTTTCTCTATGGAACTCAAATAACTGCCCCAGCTTTATACTAATTTGCTTTCTCCCTTGAGAGGAAAGGAATAGGGTACTAATTTTGGCCTCTCATTTGCAGAAGAGGAAAACGACATTCATAGAGCTTAAATAAATCTTTCAAGATCATGTAGAACACCAACCAAACAAAAACAACAACTACAAATTGAGATCTGGGACTCCGTTTCAGTCCACAGTCTGTTCACATAATCAGTCTCTTATTTAAACACAGGCCTGAGCATGGCTTATGATGTGTGCTATTATTATTTGCTTTGCAAATACTTTGCAAATCCATGCACATCTTTTCTTTTCCTTTTTGCACATATAGAGCTTTCTCAGGAAGACTGTGGGAACATGTTCAATTTTTGAGAACGAAGTGGAGAATTCATTTTTCCACATTTTTCTTGGCAAACCTCGGGATCACAGTATATCGCTTAAAAAAGTTTATCTGGGGTTATTTCGTTGGCTCTTCTCATCTGTAACCCTAGTGCAAGTGATTGATGCTTACAAATGTGGAGAGAAGTAAAGACATGGTGACGATAACTTAACTCCGTCAAGCCATTTAGTCACTCAGCCAGGACAAGAAAGAAGTTATGGTAGGGTGTGAAAATGACCAGAGTCTCCATCCACTTTTTTACTTCTGAATCTTGTCAGGATGTGGACTAGCCTGTCAAAAAGCATTTGAGCTGGTGCCCATAAGTGGTGATTTATGAGGCAGTACGGCAGAAACTGACAATTGTCTTCTCCACCTCCCTCAGTAACAGAAATACTTTTATCTGATCATGTAGCTACCCAGAAAAAAAAAAAAAGAAAGAAAGACTGCATTTCCCAGCCTCTTACAATCAGTTGAGTCAGGCAACTAACTTCTGGCCAGTACAACAGAGGCAGAATTTGATTGTACAGCTTCCAGGAAGCATCCCTAAAGATAAGCAGAAGATCCTTCTCCCTCTCCCTCTCTTCTCCATCCAAACGGCTGGAATATAAACTTAATAGCTGGAGCTCCAGCAGCCACTTTGAACCATAAGGATCAATGCAAAGGAAACCCACAGATAGAACAAGAAAGAATGAACCCTAATACAATGTCCTGCCATACCAGCTCTAGACTTCATGATTTCTTGAAGTGACAAAGAAATAAACTTCTATCTTGTTTAAGTCACTCTTTCTTGGGGTTATTCTATTACTCATAGCGGAACCTAGGAGAGACTGGAACAACCCCTTGGGTTTTGTAGTATGCTCCTCAATCAGGGGGATAAAAAGTGTCTTTCTCCTGATTTCTTTAAATAGTGGGTAGTGCAATAATTATTAGCTAGAAAAGTGTCTTTCTCCTGATTTCTTTAAATAGTGGCTAGTGCAATAATTATTAGCTAGAACACTTAATTTGCAATTTATCAAGACTATCTTTTGACATTTTTGTTGTCATTGTTTTAAACTCATATTTAAAGCAGTAATTACAATTCAACTTGGTGTATATTTCCATGCATTAAACCTGTTTTTTTTCAACTGAACTGGGAATTTCTTCCATTATTGAGTTTCACTCATGAATTCCAGATTTTCAAGTGTCAGTGATAACTTAGGGATACATTTACCACCTGTGTTAAAATGGGAAATGCACTTTTTTTCAGAAGTTGTCTGTGCATTTGTATATGCAGAGTTACTACAAAGGAAAGCAGCATGGGGTTTAAGAGCTTGGTTTCAATCCCAGATATATTACTAGGTGAGTTATTTACCCTCCTTGTTCCTCAGTTTTCTCATCTGGAAGATGAAAATAATAGATGATAATGACATAGATAAAAATGATAATAGAAAGTACTAATTTAGCAAGTTGATACTATAATTAGTCTTGTTTACAGTTGAATAAACTGAGACACGGAGAAAATAAATTGCTCAAGGTCACAGAATTAGTAAAGGGTGCCAGCAGGATGCACAGGCTGGCATCCTGTGTTTTCAACAAGTACTGCTTCCCTGAAGATGTGACAAAAGCAGTACTGATATTTCTGCCCCAAACCAACTAAAAGTCTACCATAAACCTATTACTTCTACCATTCATTTTACACTGGCTATAAGCTACCTTGTAATTTTTGTTTTTACCTTGTTAGGATGCTTTCCAAAACTTAATAAAAAATTAAAAATAATACAAATATAGTATACCTTTGTCATCCAAACACTTTTCAAACAGTCAACAGATAGTGTTTATATTGATGATGTTTTCAGGTTGGAGAGCATTGCAAATTATGGGTAACCAAAAGGGGCATCAATTCTAATAGTGTTGTTTTTTTCTACCATATTCCAAGCCTTTTTATGATAAAAGGAAAATGACACAAGTAATACAGGGCCCAGATATAAATCCTACAAACCTACATTGACCAATGCAATTTGTCATGGACATTCTAAACATGAAAATAATTATTCACATGATCATCAAGACATTCACTGCCTATGTTTCTCTTTTAACAGGTAGTGGTTCATTTTGTACATTAAATGAATTTATTAGTTTTGGCTTATCAAAATTAGAAGGAAATTGCTTAAATTGAAGGATCAAGCAGTAAAATTCCCAATCTGAGCCATAGGAGATTTACCTAAGAATTATTTTGACCTCAGGGAGTCCCAAAACTACCTAACTATTTATTCATCACTGTTAAAAATGGCCGTAGTGTAGTCTCAGCCTCTAGTAAAATCAACTGAGTGGAAAAATATTTAATATTTAATAATGTGACTGTTACAATCTATCAGAGACTTACTACTAAAAATGTGTATAATTTTAGAAGTAAAGTTATCAATATGAAAAATCCAAAATTAGAGAACAGTTATGTTTATATTTATAAAATAGTCTTCGCTACTCAAAGATAAATCATAGATTTACTCTGGAAAATGTGTACTTTGAGTGTCTATTAATAGATGTAAACATTCTACAAAATGGAAGTTGCATTGAAGTTAGTTCCATTTTCAACTGAAGACCAAAAGAGAATAATTGTAACAGTGTCTTATTTGTTTAGGACTACAGTTCGTAAATCATTTTGGCCTCTACTATCTCATTTCATTCTCATATGAATTCAGAGGTAGCAGGTATTATTACCCATCTCCATTTTACAAAATAGGAAGCCAAGGATCAGTGATCAGAGAAGTAAAGTCTCTTACTGTCTTTACATAGTAAGTAGCTGACCTATTTATTTTAGGTTCAAATCCTGCAATCTTCCTAGCACAACATGCTTCAAAATTTTAGCATAGGTCAGTAACAAACTCAAGTCTAGAAATCTGATTTTTAGCAAGCTTTCCAAGAAAAGTGAATGAAAAATGACTGTAATGGGTACCTTGCATGAGTATGCTAAGTTAAAATACATTTGTCCTCAGCCTAGTGAAAAAATTTTAAAATCCCTAAGAACAGATCCATTAACTCTACTCTCAATGCATGTATATTATCTACCCTTAGGCACCAAGTCTATATTTATCTCAGGAGGTACAATGAGAAATAATTTGAATTAATTCCCCCCCACCTCAAAAAAACCAGAGTCAAAAATCCCTGATTTTTTCCCCAATCGCAAGAACAAGACAGAAGTGCTAAAATCTTCCTTCCCCCAATACTGAGGTGCACGTGCTCTTTCATCAACTCTCCCAGTAGTTTGTTTCACAGAATTAAACACTGGGTGTGGAGTCTGTGGCCATCCAATGACTGGGTACACAGGGGAATGGTCCCGAATGATCCGGGCCAGGTGCAGAGTAAACCAATGTTCTTCCTAAAGTGTTTCCCCTTCTTAATAATAACAGTAAAGTTATAATCACTTTTTCAATAAGTTTTTTCCCATTTGGAAAAGCACAGTCCTTGAGTGTGGATCTCTCTGCTCCAAAGTGTACTGTTTATACCTGTTAATGATCGACCCCCATAGTTTACTAATTATAAGCTCATCTCACTTTGGTGGGTTCATATTGACGCTCAGCTCACTTACAAAGACTATTTATTATCAGTTTTTCAAATTAGCAGTTGATTGGCATTCAGCATAACTTCTTTTGAGGGACAGTGTCTTTGTATAGAACTAATTAAACTAAGAAGCTCATCTGTTCAAAGTTGCTAGAATTAGGATTGTGAAAAAGTAATATTTTTTGCCTCAAAATTGCTATACTCATATATACAAAGTTTCTATATAATGTGATGAAATAATTATTGTAATTAGCATCTTAATTTGAATTTAGATGCAATTTATTTTTTCTTTATAGATATCTAAATTAATTCCCTGGGAAACTGATGAGAATTTTTCAAAGTGGAAATAAATGCCTGTAATAAATCAAGAGATAAGGGAACAGGCAGACATTATTCTGCAATTAAAGTTTACTAAATTAATTCCACTTAAACTCCTTGGAGTTTAATGTGAAAAAAACAGGAAGTATGTATCTTCTTGAATTAAAATATTCACCCACTGAAATTTAAAGGCAAAGAAGAGAAAAGAACCACATAATCAATATTTCCCTAAGCACTAATCAGAAAATAAATGTTAATGTTCCTCTCACAGTTTGATATTAAAAATATAAATAAAAGGCACCAAACTTAAGAAAATTAAATGAAAGCATGGACAGGTGATTGGAAGTTGAATGTGAATATTTGTTTTACCCCACTGAACGTAAATTTCATTAGTTGATAATTAAAAGGAAATTATACAGACATTACAATTACTGCCAACGGCATAAATTATGAAGCTGTATGGCAAAACAATTTAGGAACCCATATTACCGTTACTATTGTCAAACTGGTTACCAGAGAAATCTAGGATAAATAATATACTCTGTGACTATGGAAATGAGGCCTTGATGTGTTGCTAGGCGGTTAAGGCTAATGTCATTGTATAAAACAATAATGTTAAACATTATTAGTTTTTTAATTATGTCAGTTAATTAGAATTGTTCCTGTTAATTGCCTATGATTCATCTCCAGATGAAAAATGCTCAAGTAAGAGCTTTGGCTTTTTCTCTCCCAATACACCATCTAAAATAAGGTCTGAGTTTTGTACCATTGGATTTTACAAATACCATTAGCCTGAGCAACAACAATAATGATGATCAAATTCATCCATAATAAAAGGTACTCTAATAAAGATATATTATTAAAGAAGGTGCTCAAGAATAAAAGACCATCCTTTTACTACTGTGGACTCAAAGATAGACCCTCATTTCCCAAATGTTGGTTTTATGTCACAGATTTTCACCAACAAATTAAAAAATTAAAAGCATATTGTAAGGTTAAACTAAACACTATCTGACATTTGCTTAGCCTACAAAGACCAAAACTTTGAACTTCTATGAACCCTCAGCTTCTGCTTTTATATTTCATGACCTCAGGAAATATTTTTATTTTCTTAATTTTACTCATATGGTTCAATACTTACTGAGCCCTTAATATACGATAAGGACCATGTTAAACATTGGATGTCCAGTTGTGGGGAAACCTTATGAGCCTGCCCTTGCAGGGCTTAGAATTTAAAACCACAAAGGCAATAGTAAACCTTTTACTGTCATTCAGACCATCAAAATTTTAAAACCGTGCCATAGCTTCATGGCCAGAATACCAACAAACTAACTCTAACTTCCTCAGTTTTCCCCCATCTTGAATAAGAACACAAATGCTTGTTCATGAAGTTTTGTCCATTACTGCATTCCTAATGGCCAAATAGTGGCTCATAATAGGTGTTTACTTAATATTTGTTGAATGGATGAATTATCCATTACAGAAAATGCAAACAATATCAAATAAGCCTCTCAATATAGATTTTTCCATTGATATTAAATGTTCTTAATAGAACACTGAAATAGTTTACACTGAAGAAAAACCATTTTAAAAGAAAAACGTATTTAAAAAATAGGTTAATTTTTCAGTGGCCATACTTTAGAATTAGGTACAAGGAAATGTTGTAGAATTTATCTTATATTTTGATGAGAAGTCCTTGTTTTAAAAATATTTAAAGTGTTTAGGGCAAGAGGAGATTCCAAAGAGCAATTTTTCATACCACAGTAAAATGACATCTGTGATATGATTGCTCCAAACTCCTACAACATGTGGTATCAAGGAAGACTCATTTTATAGATGAGCAAAAGAATCAGAACAGGACAGGCCTTTCCACCCTACCAGCCATTTGCAAGATAGACCCTTCAAAGAACCTTTCAGAAGTGTTTACTATCATCTGTGGGGTAGCCTAATTAAGTCAAGACCCAATGCTTACCTTGGTTCTGAAACAAAGCTGGTATTTTAGATTTTATATTTCCATTTGGGTTTTAATGAGAAGGAGAATTTCCTAAACCACTTGAATTGTTTACAGTGATTTCAATTCAGTGGCAGGAGGGACTGACCAGGACAATGTAAAGATGCTTTAACACCAGCAACTTTCTGGAAAACTTCACATGTCATATCCCATATCTAGAATCTGTACCAATGGGTCGGGATGGATGTATTGCAGAAACCTACTATCTCTGTATTACAAAGGGAGCGGTATTGAAGAATAAAGCAAGGACTAGACAATGTTAACACACAGAATGATGAACCCTGTACACATTTGTACCTTTCTAGAAAATTGCCCAGCTTGCGCCACATGCTATTCAGTAGTCAAACTGCCAAGCAGACTTTTTGTCCTTCCAAAGATGGTCTCATTCCTTGAAGTTTCAGTTTTTGTAATTTGGTTGATTGGAGAACTTGGCTGAGCAAAGCATCATCAGAGATGATTTCTCTTGTCGTGAATTCAAAAGGCTTCAGCATACAGCATAAATGATCCATTAGCGTTCATTGTCTAGAGTTCAAGAAAACACCTTCTGCAGCATTGTCACTAATGTGTGTGGATCTTTTTCTTTATCTTTCTTCTCCTTCTATGGGGAAAGCCCGCCTCCCGACATATAGAATGACTGGTTTTTCAGTATGTGAGCGCTTTGTGTGATTAACTAAAGTTGGGGGGAAACTGTCACGTTCCAAAAATTCTCAAAGAATTCTGGCAAATGGCAAGAACAAGTTCCAAAGAGACTGGGAAAGACGGCCGTATTTCTAAGTTTATTGAAAAAGCATAAATCAGATAAAATTGCTAGACAAAAAAAAAAAAAAAAAAGGATTTAGCATGCATGGTGAAATATTTTCAGGTGGTCAAGATAGAATAAAACATTGCCAACTCTTTTTAGCTTACAGTTCTAGTGTAAAACCAAGGACGCAAAACAATGCATTGAAAAAAATAGTAACCAAAATAACTTTGAGAAAGAACAAAATTGAAGGACTAGCACTATCTGATTTCAAGACTTATAATAAAGCCATAGTCATTGAGAAAGTGTGGCAACTGGTACAAAGATGAATGAAGAGAAAAATGGAAGAGAATAGAGTCCAGAAATAGACTCATTCATATATGATATGTGGATCAATGAATTTCAACAAAGATACAAAAGCATTAGTTGGAAAAAGGATAGTCTTTTCAACAAATGGTGCCTAACAATTGAAATTTCAGAGGCAAAATACAACTTACTTGGATTTATACCAATATAAAAATTGATTCAAAATGCATCGTAGACCTAAATCAATGCAAAGGAAACCCACAGATAGAACAAGAAAGAATGAACCCTAATACAATGTCCTGCCATACCAGCTCTAGACTTCATGATTTCTTGAAGTGACAAAGAAATAAACTTCTATCTTGTTTAAGTCACTCTTTCTTGGGGTTATTCTATTACTCATAGCGGAACCTAGGAGAGACTGGAACAACCCCTTGGGTTTTGTAGTATGCTCCTCAATCAGGGGGATAAAAAGTGTCTTTCTCCTGATTTCTTTAAATAGTGGCTAGTGCAATAATTATTAGCTAGAACACTTAATTTGCAATTTATCAAGACTATCTTTTGACATTTTTGTTGTCATTGTTTTAAACTCATATTTAAAGCAGTAATTACAATTCAACTTGGTGTATATTTCCATGCATTAAACCTGTTTTTTTTCAACTGAACTGGGAATTTCTTCCATTATTGAGTTTCACTCATGAATTCCAGATTTTCAAGTGTCAGTGATAACTTAGGGATACATTTACCACCTGTGTTAAAATGGGAAATGCACTTTTTTTCAGAAGTTGTCTGTGCATTTGTATATGCAGAGTTACTACAAAGGAAAGCAGCATGGGGTTTAAGAGCTTGGTTTCAATCCCAGATATATTACTAGGTGAGTTATTTACCCTCCTTGTTCCTCAGTTTTCTCATCTGGAAGATGAAAATAATAGATGATAATGACATAGATAAAAATGATAATAGAAAGTACTAATTTAGCAAGTTGATACTATAATTAGTCTTGTTTACAGTTGAATAAACTGAGACACAGAGAAAATAAATTGCTCAAGGTCACAGAATTAGTAAAGGGTGCCAGCAGGATGCACAGGCTGGCATCCTGTGTTTTCAACAAGTACTGCTTCCCTGAAGATGTGACAAAAGCAGTACTGATATTTCTGCCCCAAACCAACTAAAAGTCTACCATAAACCTATTACTTCTACCATTCATTTTACACTGGCTATAAGCTACCTTGTAATTTTTGTTTTTACCTTGTTAGGATGCTTTCCAAAACTTAATAAAAAATTAAAAATAATACAAATATAGTATACCTTTGTCATCCAAACACTTTTCAAACAGTCAACAGATAGTGTTTATATTGATGATGTTTTCAGGTTGGAGAGCATTGCAAATTATGGGTAACCAAAAGGGGCATCAATTCTAATAGTGTTGTTTTTTTCTACCATATTCCAAGCCTTTTTATGATAAAAGGAAAATGACACAAGTAATACAGGGCCCAGATATAAATCCTACAAACCTACATTGACCAATGCAATTTGTCATGGACATTCTAAACATGAAAATAATTATTCACATGATCATCAAGACATTCACTGCCTATGTTTCTCTTTTAACAGGTAGTGGTTCATTTTGTACATTAAATGAATTTATTAGTTTTGGCTTATCAAAATTAGAAGGAAATTGCTTAAATTGAAGGATCAAGCAGTAAAATTCCCAATCTGAGCCATAGGAGATTTACCTAAGAATTATTTTGACCTCAGGGAGTCCCAAAACTACCTAACTATTTATTCATCACTGTTAAAAATGGCCGTAGTGTAGTCTCAGCCTCTAGTAAAATCAACTGAGTGGAAAAATATTTAATATTTAATAATGTGACTGTTACAATCTATCAGAGACTTACTACTAAAAATGTGTATAATTTTAGAAGTAAAGTTATCAATATGAAAAATCCAAAATTAGAGAACAGTTATGTTTATATTTATAAAATAGTCTTCGTTACTCAAAGATAAATCATAGATTTACTCTGGAAAATGTGTACTTTGAGTGTCTATTAATAGATGTAAACATTCTACAAAATGGAAGTTGCATTGAAGTTAGTTCCATTTTCAACTGAAGACCAAAAGAGAATAATTGTAACAGTGTCTTATTTGTTTAGGACTACAGTTCGTAAATCATTTTGGCCTCTACTATCTCATTTCATTCTCATATGAATTCAGAGGTAGCAGGTATTATTACCCATCTCCATTTTACAAAATAGGAAGCCAAGGATCAGTGATCAGAGAAGTAAAGTCTCTTACTGTCTTTACATAGTAAGTAGCTGACCTATTTATTTTAGGTTCAAATCCTGCAATCTTCCTAGCACAACATGCTTCAAAATTTTAGCATAGGTCAGTAACAAACTCAAGTCTAGAAATCTGATTTTTAGCAAGCTTTCCAAGAAAAGTGAATGAAAAATGACTGTAATGGGTACCTTGCATGAGTATGCTAAGTTAAAATACATTTGTCCTCAGCCTAGTGAAAAAATTTTAAAATCCCTAAGAACAGATCCATTAACTCTACTCTCAATGCATGTATATTATCTACCCTTAGGCACCAAGTCTATATTTATCTCAGGAGGTACAATGAGAAATAATTTGAATTAATTCCCCCCCACCTCAAAAAAACCAGAGTCAAAAATCCTTGATTTTTCCCCCAATCGAAAGAACAAGACAGAAGTGCTAAAATCTTCCTTCCCCCAATACTGAGGTGCACGTGCTCTTTCATCAACTCTCCCAGTAGTTTGTTTCACAGAATTAAACACTGGGTGTGGAGTCTGTGGCCATCCAATGACTGGGTACACAGGGGAATGGTCCCGAATGATCCGGGCCAGGTGCAGAGTAAACCAATGTTCTTCCTAAAGTGTTTCCCCTTCTTAATAATAACAGTAAAGTTATAATCACTTTTTCAATAAGTTTTTTCCCATTTGGAAAAGCACAGTCCTTGAGTGTGGATCTCTCTGCTCCAAAGTGTACTGTTTATACCTGTTAATGATCGACCCCCATAGTTTACTAATTATAAGCTCATCTCACTTTGGTGGGTTCATATTGACGCTCAGCTCACTTACAAAGACTATTTATTATCAGTTTTTCAAATTAGCAGTTGATTGGCATTCAGCATAACTTCTTTTGAGGGACAGTGTCTTTGTATAGAACTAATTAAACTAAGAAGCTCATCTGTTCAAAGTTGCTAGAATTAGGATTGTGAAAAAGTAATATTTTTTGCCTCAAAATTGCTATACTCATATATACAAAGTTTCTATATAATGTGATGAAATAATTATTGTAATTAGCATCTTAATTTGAATTTAGATGCAATTTATTTTTTCTTTATAGATATCTAAATTAATTCCCTGGGAAACTGATGAGAATTTTTCAAAGTGGAAATAAATGCCTGTAATAAATCAAGAGATAAGGGAACAGGCAGACATTATTCTGCAATTAAAGTTTACTAAATTAATTCCACTTAAACTCCTTGGAGTTTAATGTGAAAAAAACAGGAAGTATGTATCTTCTTGAATTAAAATATTCACCCACTGAAATTTAAAGGCAAAGAAGAGAAAAGAACCACATAATCAATATTTCCCTAAGCACTAATCAGAAAATAAATGTTAATGTTCCTCTCACAGTTTGATATTAAAAATATAAATAAAAGGCACCAAACTTAAGAAAATTAAATGAAAGCATGGACAGGTGATTGGAAGTTGAATGTGAATATTTGTTTTACCCCACTGAACGTAAATTTCATTAGTTGATAATTAAAAGGAAATTATACAGACATTACAATTACTGCCAACGGCATAAATTATGAAGCTGTATGGCAAAACAATTTAGGAACCCATATTACCGTTACTATTGTCAAACTGGTTACCAGAGAAATCTAGGATAAATAATATACTCTGTGACTATGGAAATGAGGCCTTGATGTGTTGCTAGGCGGTTAAGGCTAATGTCACTGTATAAAACAATAATGTTAAACATTATTAGTTTTTTAATTATGTCAGTTAATTAGAATTGTTCCTGTTAATTGCCTATGATTCATCTCCAGATGAAAAATGCTCAAGTAAGAGCTTTGGCTTTTTCTCTCCCAATACACCATCTAAAATAAGGTCTGAGTTTTGTACCATTGGATTTTACAAATACCATTAGCCTGAGCAACAACAATAATGATGATCAAATTCATCCATAATAAAAGGTACTCTAATAAAGATATATTATTAAAGAAGGTGCTCAAGAATAAAAGACCATCCTTTTACTACTGTGGACTCAAAGATAGACCCTCATTTCCCAAATGTTGGTTTTATGTCACAGATTTTCACCAACAAATTAAAAAATTAAAAGCATATTGTAAGGTTAAACTAAACACTATCTGACATTTGCTTAGCCTACAAAGACCAAAACTTTGAGCTTCTATGAACCCTCAGCTTCTGCTTTTATATTTCATGACCTCAGGAAATATTTTTATTTTCTTAATTTTACTCATATGGTTCAATACTTACTGAGCCCTTAATATACGATAAGGACCATGTTAAACATTGGATGTCCAGTTGTGGGGAAACCTTATGAGCCTGCCCTTGCAGGGCTTAGAATTTAAAACCACAAAGGCAATAGTAAACCTTTTACTGTCATTCAGACCATCAAAATTTTAAAACCGTGCCATAGCTTCATGGCCAGAATACCAACAAACTAACTCTAACTTCCTCAGTTTTCCCCCATCTTGAATAAGAACACAAATGCTTGTTCATGAAGTTTTGTCCATTACTGCATTCCTAATGGCCAAATAGTGGCTCATAATAGGTGTTTACTTAATATTTGTTGAATGGATGAATTATCCATTACAGAAAATGCAAACAATATCAAATAAGCCTCTCAATATAGATTTTTCCATTGATATTAAATGTTCTTAATAGAACACTGAAATAGTTTACACTGAAGAAAAACCATTTTAAAAGAAAAACGTATTTAAAAAATAGGTTAATTTTTCAGTGGCCATACTTTAGAATTAGGTACAAGGAAATGTTGTAGAATTTATCTTATATTTTGATGAGAAGTCCTTGTTTTAAAAATATTTAAAGTGTTTAGGGCAAGAGGAGATTCCAAAGAGCAATTTTTCATACCACAGTAGAATGACATCTGTGATATGATTGCTCCAAACTCCTACAACATGTGGTATCAAGGAAGACTCATTTTATAGATGAGCAAAAGAATCAGAACAGGACAGGCCTTTCCACCCTACCAGCCATTTGCAAGATAGACCCTTCAAAGAACCTTTCAGAAGTGTTTACTATCATCTGTGGGGTAGCCTAATTAAGTCAAGACCCAATGCTTACCTTGGTTCTGAAACAAAGCTGGTATTTTAGATTTTATATTTCCATTTGGGTTTTAATGAGAAGGAGAATTTCCTAAACCACTTGAATTGTTTACAGTGATTTCAATTCAGTGGCAGGAGGGACTGACCAGGACAATGTAAAGATGCTTTAACACCAGCAACTTTCTGGAAAACTTCACATGTCATATCCCATATCTAGAATCTGTACCAATGGGTCGGGATGGATGTATTGCAGAAACCTACTATCTCTGTATTACAAAGGGAGCGGTATTGAAGAATAAAGCAAGGACTAGACAATGTTAACACACAGAATGATGAACCCTGTACACATTTGTACCTTTCTAGAAAATTGCCCAGCTTGCGCCACATGCTATTCAGTAGTCAAACTGCCAAGCAGACTTTTTGTCCTTCCAAAGATGGTCTCATTCCTTGAAGTTTCAGTTTTTGTAATTTGGTTGATTGGAGAACTTGGCTGAGCAAAGCATCATCAGAGATGATTTCTCTTGTCGTGAATTCAAAAGGCTTCAGCATACAGCATAAATGATCCATTAGCGTTCATTGTCTAGAGTTCAAGAAAACACCTTCTGCAGCATTGTCACTAATGTGTGTGGATCTTTTTCTTTATCTTTCTTCTCCTTCTATGGGGAAAGCCCGCCTCCCGACATATAGAATGACTGGTTTTTCAGTATGTGAGCGCTTTGTGTGATTAACTAAAGTTGGGGGGAAACTGTCACGTTCCAAAAATTCTCAAAGAATTCTGGCAAATGGCAAGAACAAGTTCCAAAGAGACTGGGAAAGACGGCCGTATTTCTAAGTTTATTGAAAAAGCATAAATCAGATAAAATTGCTAGACAAAAAAAAAAAAAAAAAAGGATTTAGCATGCATGGTGAAATATTTTCAGGTGGTCAAGATAGAATAAAACATTGCCAACTCTTTTTAGCTTACAGTTCTAGTGTAAAACCAAGGACGCAAAACAATGCATTGAAAAAAATAGTAACCAAAATAACTTTGAGAAAGAACAAAATTGAAGGACTAGCACTATCTGATTTCAAGACTTATAATAAAGCCATAGTCATTGAGAAAGTGTGGCAACTGGTACAAAGATGAATGAAGAGAAAAATGGAAGAGAATAGAGTCCAGAAATAGACTCATTCATATATGATATGTGGATCAATGAATTTCAACAAAGATACAAAAGCATTAGTTGGAAAAAGGATAGTCTTTTCAACAAATGGTGCCTAACAATTGAAATTTCAGAGGCAAAATACAACTTACTTGGATTTATACCAATATAAAAATTGATTCAAAATGCATCGTAGACCTAAATGTAAAACCTAATAGTTTAAAACTTTAAAAGAAAACACAGGAATAAGTCTTTGTGACCTTGGGATGGGCAAAGATACCTTAGATTCAACACCAAAAGCATGATTCATGAAAGAATAAACTGATGAATAAGACTTTGTCAAAATTAAAAACTTCTGATCTTAAAATCACTGTTAAGAAAATGAAAAGACAAATCACCAAGTGGGAAAAAATATTTGCAAATCATATATTGGCTAAAAGACTTGTATCCAAAATATATAAAGAATTCTCAAAACTCAGTAATCAGAAAACAAACAACCTTTTTTTGAAATGGGAAAAACACTTATACTGACTTCACCAAAGGTATACAGGTAGCAAATAAGCATATTAAAAATATACTTGATATCATTCATCATTAAGAAATGCAGATTAAAATCACAATGAAATACCATTACACACCTAATTTAATGGCTAAAATTTTTAAAAACTTACCACCCCAAATGTTAATAAAGATGTGGAAGAACTGAAACTCTCATATGCTGCTGATATGAATATAAAATTACCCAACCATTTTGGAAACAACTTGGTCGTTTCCTAAAAAGTTAAAGATACGCCTACAATGATATGATTCAGCCATTCAATTCCTGTGCAGTTACACAAGAGAAATGAAAACTTTTCCATACAAAGACTTGTATATAACTGCTCATAGTAGCTTTATTTGTAATAGCCAACCCAATGTCTATCAATAGTTGAACGACTAAACAAACTGTGGTATATCTGTACCATGGAATACTGTTCAGCACCAAAAAGGATTGAATTACTGACAACCCAACAACATGGATGGACTCAAATTATGCTTAGTGAAATAAGGCAGACAAAAAAAAAAATGAGTACATACTTGTGATTCCATTTATATAAAGTTCCAGAAAATACAAACGAATCTGTAGTGACAAAAAGTCAATCAGTGATTATTTGGGGAGGGTAACACAAAGAGAGGCTAAGGAGCACAAGGAAATATTTAGGAGTTATAGATGATGTGTTAATTTTCATAATCGTGGTGGTTGTTTCATGGGTGTATAGATGTGTCAAACCGTATCAAATTATACACTTTCAATGTGTGTGGCTTATTGTGTGTCAATTACACCTTATTAAACCTGTTAAACCAAAAACAAACAACAAAGCAGTATGTGATGAAGTTGGAAGAAGATTTGGGGATGATGAATTGTAGGAATTCTAACAGGATCAATATACCGCATGGTCGATTGGAAACGTTTCCCAGAGGAAATGACACCTGGCATCGTCCCGAGTGAATGAGGAAATCTTAGTTCATGCAGATCAGTTCATTAAATAGTTTTTGAGCACCTACTATGTGCTAGGTGTGGTTCTAAGGAGCTTATTGCTTAATGGGATAGACAGAGGTATAAATACTGCATTTCAAAGTAATTTGGAGTAAGAGCTGGATAGAAGATTGCACGCAATGTTCTGAAAGCACAAAGGAAGGTGGATTAGCTTCACTTAGAGATTCTGGGAAGGCTTCATAAAAAACACTTTCTGAGCTAGGTCTTGTAGATGAGAATTATTAGCCAGGAAAAGAAAGGCGGGGTCAGTGCCCAAGAAGAAGGATACATCTGAGCAAAGATTTGAAGGTGTGGACAGTATGGTGCCTTCCGAGAAATCAAAGCAATTGACATTGGTAGATAATAAAAATGAGGTAAGGAGTGACCCTCATGTATTCATCCACTCAGTTTGTTATTCAACAAATATTTATTAAGTGGTTTCTGTGGACCAGGCGACATCAGGACAAAACAGGTGAAGTTCTTGACCTTATAAAGCTTCCATTGTGCAGAGGGAACTCATTCTAGAGGGTGCCCTTGATTCAAAAACCCATAAAGGTCAACGAAGACCAGATCATGAAGCGTCTTGGATACCATCCCAAGGTGCTCAAGCTTTATTCTGGAGGCAAGAGGGATCCACGAAGAATGTTCAAAGAAGAATAGCGTGATCAGGTTCATTCTCTGAAGATCATGCAGACTTAGAGGGGAGGGTTGATCTGATGAGAACAAGACTAGAGAAGGGGAAACCTGTTAGTTCACTGTTATAAGAACCAGGATTGGAAACAGGAGAAGAAAAGGTTTGAGGGCGAAACCACGATGAGTTCAGTTAGAGACATGAAGCTTTGACACAGCCAGGAAGCGGCTGGCTGTATTCGTCTGGGGCTCACCACAAAGCTCAGACTTAGAGATGGAGACTGGTGCTGAGAATCTGAATCAAGAGAAGGAAGGAAGCCTGAAGGGACATATTTCCCACTGGCGTATCTATTAGACATTGGATGCTCACTTAATTTTTGCCTAAGGCTTCCTTTGTCCTAACTATTTCCTCTTATTTACTATTCTTACATAGCCACCCCCAGCATAATCTACTGCCCCTAGGAGGTGCCAGTCTGTGGCAGCAGACTCAAGATTATCAAATCGAGCCATGTTGGATTCAGAAGGGGTTTTAGAGATCATCTCACTCATTCTCCTCCACTTGCAACACTATTGCTTCAAAAATACTATTTTGATAATCTACCATCGATTAACATATAAACTATCCAAGACGACCTCGCATCTGGGAACCAAAGGTGCAAAAATCCCACTGTAGATTTAATAATCTGCCTAAACATTGCTTAATGATTTAAAGAAACACAAGCAGCAGACATCTAAATAGAATGACGTTTTATTTGTATGTGAATCTCTCTGAGTGTGAGGGAGGATGATACCTTCATCATGCTAAATTGTAAGCCCTAAAATTTAGACTAATGATGGTGTCACTTGTCATAATGTTTTTAAGATGTAAATGGTCACTTATGTCTCCCATAGACCTCACACTTGAACTGCCTATCAAGACCATATCTTACACATATCTTCACGCTGAAGCGATCATATATGAGAAATGAAAGGCAGTTACAGAATCATAGTCCTTGATACATCAATAAGCCAGGCACATATCCTGGCCATTGAAATGAACAGAGCAACTTCTGGGTGGACATTTTCTTAATCCGATTTCTTCCTTTTTGACAAAAGGGCCCCTGATTTCTGTCCTTTGCTGCATGTAGCCTAAAAACATTCTAACCTAGAGTTTAATCAATAAAGGCAGCACTCCTACATTTAATACTGAGTGTTGGGATGGAACAGAAGATTTCCATCCTTGTGGAAACAATGTAGAAACCTGTAGAAGCCCAAGAGAAGAAAGTCACACCCACATCTTTTATTTCCTGTCAAGGATATTCCAGCATTCTTGACAGAAAAATGGCTTTTTCAGTGACAGGGAAATAAAACTCAAAACTTTTGAGTTGTGGTGAAAGTTATTGTTTTGATGGTAGTGATGGTGCTGCTGCCCCTCCCCCTTCCTCCTTCTATGCTTCTATATGACTCTCTCATCTAAGTGAAAACAATAGCTGTTATTCATCCTACCTGATTCCAGGGACCCTAAGTAGACTGTGTAACTCTCCCGGCTAAGAGCAGCTCAGACACCATGCAAATATCGATTCATTTCTGTCTCACACAGCCAATTATATTTTTCTGGATTTACTTTGATCTGCTTGGTGACGCTTTGGTTCTCTGTACCCTTCTGATGACAAGGAGAGTTGGAATGCTTTATGGGACGCCCAGCACAGCAGCCTACACAGAAAGGTCCTAGCTGACAGACGATGTAGAGGCTCTAGGTCAGAAGGTTGCTACCTAAAGTCATTATTTTTGCTAATATCTATGGAACCCCCTTCATCCTGTGCTTTAGCACTAATGTAGGAGCAAGAATCTAGCCTCCCTCTTCACTCTTATAAGAGGCTTCCTTATTTAGCTAAACTATTGTCAAATTTCTTATGTTGAATACTTCACAAACATAATTTGTATCAGGTTGAGATGACTAACACATATTTACTTTTGACATTCATCAGAAGTCTTGGACAAAATAGTCACAATTCATTTCTTAGCTCAGAGTTTCATAGTAGAGAATGTTTTTGTGTACAGTTTGGGACTGTCTTTGACTGGCAGAGCTTTACAGTATTTAAATCCAGAAATTATATGCAGTAGTTCTTCTCAAAGTGTTTATTATTTCTAAATGAAGTAATCTTAGGAAACATTTTGTTGTAACTTTCAGTTCATAGAAAAGTTCAATCACCATTCTAAAAAGAGGGTCTTAAAACTTCACTAGTCAGAGTGATTGTGCCTCCTTCTGAATTACAAGGATCAAAGGCATTAACTCCAGCGAGCATATATGCTAGTTTTGTTTGGCACGGTGAAGGCAACACACAGCACCTCTCATGTAAGTTTATTGAACTCCCAAAGTACAGGGTCTGGGTCCTACAGTGGTTATAAGTGAAGACATTATAAATTTCTGACATCTTCTACAGACTGACAGTAAAGGAAACGGGCTTTCATGGTTTCTCCCTTATAGTTCACGAATACAACCCAGGCAATTTAGAAAGAAAATGAAAGACAAATCACTAAATGCCAAATTACAATTTCCATACTTCGATCTTGCTGCTCTACTGCGGGATGGGGCTCTTTAATATTCTACAACGCCTGTGACAACTACTTCTCCAAGTGTTGGATATGCAATTTCGATCTTTTTCTCTGAGTCTTTGTACCTTTTAGTCTAACAACAAAGAGGAACAAAGATCCTAATTATACCCATAATCATTATTATCTGAAGAAGTTCCCAGTAATTAAATTTTAAAGAAAATTTATTTAATGAGCTTCCTACAGTCACATCCAAGCAATACACATTCAAGTAGATAGTGATTAGTATGAAATAGCACTAATTTGAATGACTTGATAAAAGCTCCTACTTCACTACTATGTTTTTAATAATTGTGTAATTACATAGAGAATTATTCCTGTAAATATCGCTTGTTTTATATAGAATAGAGGACATGAAGATGTGTTCTATCCAGAGCAAATTTCCAATATTTTGAAGCTGTAGCTCCTTGTGTCAGCTAAAAAGTTAATATGTATGTCTTAATTACACAAACACACACACTCTCTTGCATCGAATATACACCTTTCATTTGCATGAGTTCAGAATAAGTGCTTAGCTTGGTAGATGCAGAGGTGGAGGGAAAATAAATCTTCTCTGAAGGAGTGCATGGTCATTACCAGTGAATGGAAATGAAAAGCATATTTCAGTGAACATCTCCTAATTATCCCATAAGAGAGGCGCGATAATTGGCATAGACTATATCGATGTTGTCGCGTCTATATCATTTCCAGTGATTCATGGAGCTTTAGAAATGTTAGCATGTAA
Organism: Physeter macrocephalus; assembly: GCF_002837175.3. Lineage (NCBI taxonomy): Eukaryota > Metazoa > Chordata > Mammalia > Artiodactyla > Physeteridae > Physeter > Physeter macrocephalus. The sequence continues at coordinate 68,715,172 of NC_041232.1, forward strand.
TATTGTGCATTTGTTCTTTTCATTTCAGGGCAAAATAAAGTGCTGATCTTAAATACAACTATAGAAAGAAGAACTACGGCTCAAAGCAGACCTCGTTCATTTGAATATTTTTTCATATCATGGGACTAAGGTAACAAAGGATCCCACACATCCTCAAATAACTATTATAAGAGGCAATGAGACAAAGGCAACATATACTGGCCAAGGACTCAGGAGACCTAGGACCAAATTCCTGCCCTACCTCTAATTAGATGGGGTAACCTTTAACAAATTACTTGCCCTCCCTGGGTCTCAGTTTCTTCATCTATAAAATAAGATTAGAGATCTAATTTCTAAGGCACTTGCAACTTTCAACCCCAGTTTTTCTCAACACCACTAGCTCTATGATACATAGCACTTAATTTTATAAACAGAAACAATTTGCTAGATATATTTCCCTCTTCCTACAATTCAAAATGAAAGACAATAATTATTACTTTCAAAAGGAAACATTTGGATAGAAAGCATCTAATGCAGCTCTGGGCACCCAAAATATTTATTCAATATTTTATTCTATACGCCAATGATACAATGTTATACTGACTTGTTCAATGGGCAATAAAAAGAGTCAACAAGTTAAAATGGGAAAGTAAATAAGATAGATTTGGCATAAAGTTTTGATGTCATGCAAATAAAATTAAAACGGTCCTTCCTTCCTAACTCCTACCAAACCCTCCTTTTCAACTGCACACAATTTTATCCTCCGGAAATAGGACTTGGGATAGATGGAAAAAAAGATAAAAGCATCCAAAGTAATTGGAATCCAGCTCCTCATTAGCTGGCACTTCATCAGTAGAAGTAATTGGCCATCCTTTGTGCAATCTATAACTTGCAAAGAGATATTAGCAGTTTTAGTGCTGGAATGGAATAAAGCAAAGTTGAGTAACTCTAATGGCAATGCCCTGGGACTCAATTCCAGAAGCAAAGTTAGCGTGGTTCCGGCTGGTGTGACTGGCCACAGAGACCCTTGAACTGCAAAAGAAAATGCAGCTGATCTTGATCTGGCCATGTCTGATTATGCATTGTTAGAATTCCTCTTCTGGTCAACTTAAACATTATCATCCCTGCTGATATCAACAAGACACAAAGGAAGTATGAATAGCCCCTGGAAAGTCCATGGTTTTCCTAAGCTGAAAAACAGGTTTGGAAAGAGATGTTTTATCACCATTTATGTAAAGAAGTAAATTTGGGTGCAAAGCATCCTGACTGAATTTCGACCATTATGTAATTCATGTAGACTTTCAGGAATCCACGACCAGGTCATTCACATAGGAAACAACTCCAGGTTAAGCTACTAGAAACACAAATCCAAATTCATGTTGGGTATTTATTGAAGGTTAGAAGAATTAAGGAACTAGTCTTGCGTGTTGTTAATGTGTCCTCTTTCTTATGGTTCTCACTAAATAAAAATTCTTTTAAAAAAGCACTGTAGGGCTTCCCTGGTGGCGCAGTGGTTGAGAGTCCGCCTGCCGATGCAGGG
>NC_041232.1:68716805-68744941 GCF_002837175.3 Physeter macrocephalus
CCGTGGCCGCTGAGCCTGCGCGTCCGGAGCCTGCGCTCCGCAACGGGAGAGGCCACAACAGTGAGAGGCCCGCATACCGCAAAAAAAATAAAAATAAAAAAAATTAAAAAATAAAATAAAAAAGCACTGTAATTTTTGAAGCCAATTCAGCAGCCATTTAAGATTCTAGAGATGAGTATTATTCAAGCCAGCCTCCGTAATCAAAGTGGGGCCAATGACCAAATGATAAGAACACAGTTAAATTGTTCCCCAACACCCAGATTCCATGAAAAAGAAACCTTTGCATATGCTTTCCAATTTGGTGTGATCCTTTTGTGGAAGCTTTTTCAAGATGTATAGAGAATCAAACATAGCTAGATAAAAGGACAAAAATTAAATCTTCAAAAATTATAGATATTAAGAATTCTGTAGAGTATCTGCCACTTAGGGTTTTCTGTTTCAAGTCGGCTTTCAAATTAATGGTCGAAAAGATATTAATTGCTTTCAATCCAAAATTGTATTTACATTTGCTTTAAGTTCAATAACTACCACATTTCACATAATTGCATTCTAGTCAGTGCACTAGTCTTCATTTTAAAGTGTTTTGTGAGTCCTTAAGATGCGAAAAAATTAACATATCATGAAAAGGGCAATTCATTTGAGGATGAAATCTGGATAGGAGAATTTCGTTTCATAAATACATTATTTGAGCAGGCTAGACTCAATATAAATCATCTTCAGGTTTTCCTGTTTAATTTCAGAAATAAAGCAGGCAAATTTAGGAACAAGAAGAAACCTGAAAATAAAAGTAAGTTTGATAGCAACTCTTTGGCAATGTCGAGAAGCTGCCACTTTCCTGGCTGATTTTATTTTCTATGCCCATGATGTGGGAGAAAAATGCCAGCACAGAAAAAATAAAAAGCTGAAGAAATGGATTTTGATTAGTAAGGAAATGGTCCTGATTGTGAATTTCTAGTTTGTCTCATTCTTCTGGCTTTCCTTTCAAAAGACTTTTCTTTCATGTTTTATGCTCCCGGGCTGTTAATGTACCCTGATTTGTTGGTTCTGCTTTCAACTCAGGCATTCAGTACCTATACCTGTACTTCTCCATCTCCTTTATTACACTACATCTTTTGATGCTGGCAGTTATTTAGGTACGCTTTTTATCAAGTCCCCAAGATTCACTGAAAAGAAGTCTTTCTTCCAGCTCAGCAGGATACGTAATAGCACATTCAGCTTCATTCAATTCAATTTCACAGAGCTTCACTGAGCAACCTACTATGTGCTAGGCAGCTGGGCAGCAAGAGTAGGGACCCATTAGTCTCAATTTACATGCAAGTTCTTCTTAATGTTGATTCCTGCAGTACTTTCTTACTTCTGATGTCTCCTTTCTCTTAATTCCGTCACACACCTCCCATAAACGGCAGCCTAGGTCATTTAACAACAAACTAAGTTTCACAGCTGGGTAGAGGCAAAACTTTGTATCGTGAAGCAATACCCAATAACCAGAACGGTACACTGTCACCTTTTCTGTGTCTGAATTCAGTGACTCAGTCAGTTGGCATTTAATTAGTTAATAAACAGACCGTTTCATGGAGAGCATGCATTAGCATCTGACACCGGCTGGCAGATGAGCCTTCTTGATTGATTAAAATATACATTTAAATATATTCCCTTAATTTATATCAGTTGCAAAGTGAGGCAGTTATCTTTATAACTGAGAGCATTAGCGTAAATTATTTAGTATCTTCATTCTAATTTGCACCATATTATAATATCTATCTTGATCTCAGAACGAAATCAATCATCTGTCCCAAACTAAGCATACTGACTCCTGAGATTTTTATATCTCTTTCCCATCTTTGCCTCACAATTCTTCCAAAGGAGACTGGAACTTCAAGGAATAGCAGTAGATTACTTGAGTGGAGAAAATAAACTTTAAAAAATGTGGTTATTTTCAGAAGAATGACGAGCTTAGACTCTGATTTATGTTTATTTAAATATTTTATGATACATTGAAAATAGAGAATAGTCTGAGCTTTCTCAAGACGTTTTGAGTTTTTTATTTTGTCATTGTTGCTGTTTTGGGGGGTTTGTTTCTAATCTGGATAAAAAATCCTTCTATGGCCAGTCACTGCTGAGAGTTGATTATGTGGCTGGTTTTGCCCTGGGCTCCCTAGGCAGGACGGTATAAAAGAAACAAAAGATTTAACTGCAGTCACGTTTGAAGAATGAAGAATACAAGAGGTAAGTGAAAAAGTAAAATATTGTACAGTGTATTTTGTACAAATACACATAAAGAAAACACTTTTTCAAAATAAGTTTTGCTGGTAATAAATACATATTAATTATAAAAGGTTTAGAAAATATAGGAAAGGACCAAGAAAAAACTAAATTACCTATAATCCCATAATTCAAAAATAACCATTACTGACATATTGATGCTTAGCTTCCTACACTTATCTGGCTGTATTTTTCTCCCTAAATTATGATTATACTAAACTTACTGTTTTGTAACCTTCTTTTCCACTTAATGTTTTAATATGAACATATTTCCATGTTGTTAAATAAAATTCTTCTGGAACGTTTTTAATGACTGCATAGAATTCCATCATGTGGATACAATGTAACTAAAGTTAACCAGTTCTCATTGTTGAATACTTTTATCATTCATTCTCTGTGAATATTTAGAGTAATACTTGAATATTTTAAATAAACTTTTCGCACATCCATGATTAGGAAACTATCTTGTGGTACACATTCCTAGCACTCACTAACATCCAATCTCCTCTACTGCATGGGCAACTGGAAGAGAAAGAGATTTATGGGACAGGAGAACACGAAGGAACTTTAGAATCCATTTTAGTGAAATTTGAGGCCATATACCACATTGATCTTGGTGGTGATGGGGAATTACAGATATCTGTTACTAGATGGAAACTAAGAAATGAGATCACAAGGCATTCCCTGGTGGTCCAGTGGTTAGGACTGGTGCTTTCACTGCGGTGGCCAGGGTTCAATCCCTGGTGAGGAACTAAGATCCCGCAAGCGCGAGGTAAGGCTGGGGAAAAAAAAAAGAAAGAAAGAAAAGAAATGAGATCACAGGTCCAGGAAATGGTAGTGTAGATAAGCTTCTCATCCATTTAAGAGATAATACCCAAAACACAGGAAAAATTACATAACAATAAAAGATTTCAACAAGCTTCAAGACAAAAATTCGGGCACAATGAGGGAGTGAAAGATTGTCAAAGGTTTTTCTACACCAGAAAATTCAAATATTTTGTTTATGTACCCTCTGAAATTTTTAAAATTTTGTATCCCCTTAAACACTTTAAATGTACATATATAAATTTTATTGTATATTTATAATTCCAAAAAAAAATGTGTTTTGAAATGTATTACATAATCTCTAAGTGTTTTTAATTTTTTTTTGTTTTTTTTGCGGTACGTGGGCCTCTCACCGTTCTGGCCTCTCCCGTTGCGGAGCACAGGCTCCGGACGCGCAGGCTCAGCGGCCATGGCTCCCGGGCCCAGCCGCTCCGCGGCACGTGGGATCTTCCCGGACCGGGGCACGAACCCGCGTCCCCTGCATCGGCAGGCGGACTCTCAACCACTGCGCCACCAGGGAAGCCCCAATGTATTTTTATCAATATATTTTGAACTACGAATATATGTTGAATTTCGGATTTAGCTCTCACTCAAATAGTCTGTTAGTCCTCATTCTCAAAAAAATCAGCCAATCAGACTTACTTTATGCTAGAAAAATAAAATCTGACTTTATTTTTCTAATTCAAATAAAATGCTAATGAATGTCCCCATGGCAATCTTTTTTTTTAAATTTATTATTTATTTATTTATTTTTGGCTGCGTTGGGTCTTCACTGCTGCGCATGGGCTTTCTCTAGTTGCATCAAGCGGGGGCTGCTCTTCATTGTGGTGCACGGGCTTCTCATTGCGGTGGCTTCTCTTTGCTGTTGACCACTGGCTCTAGGCATGTGGGTTTCAGCAGTTGTGGCACGTGGGCTTATTGCTCCACAGCACGTGGAATCTTCCCGGACCAGGGCTCGAACCCGTGTCCCCTGCATTGGCAGGCGGATTTTTAACCACTGCGCCACCAGGGAAGTCCCCCATAGCAATCTTTTTATTTCTGAATTCTCTTTTTAATTATATCTGTGATAGATAGATAGATAGATAGATAGATAGATGATAGATAGAGTAGGCACGATGCTTTCCCTGAGTTTTCCACCTTGACGAAATAAGGTACAGCATCCTTCAAGATTTCTTATAGTAGCTTTTTGCTTGGATCTTAAAGGACAGTCCCTTAGGAGTGAGTCATCCACAAGGAACACTTTTGTTTTATGTTACAATTGTGTTTACACCTTTTGCAATGATTTTTGTGCCCCAGAGGCTTTCACACAGTGGAGTAAGAAGATTCAGAATGGATGAGATTTGCATTTCTTTGGTAAAGTGGAGCAATTTCTAAAGAACAGGCAGGAAAGGAGCATTGACCTACCACAGACCTCAGGCAGATTAACTGCAGGGGATAATGTGATTGAAGTTCACGATCAGAAGAGTGATTCCCTGAAAGCTATCCATGCCCAGACACCCTCTGGAAAGGATTTCTTATGCCCCACGTTGAAGACTCTTGTTTAGATAAGGGATCAGCTAACTGTAGCCTATGGGCCAAATCTGACCTGCTGCCTGCTTTTGTAAATAAAACTTTATTGGAATACAGTCTTGTTCATTGTCTTACATATTGTCTCTAGCTGCATTTACCCCATGACAGCATGGCTGAGTAGTTATAACAGAGACTGAATAGTGCTCAAAGCCTAACATATTCACCATCTGGACCTTTACAGAAAACTTTGCTGACTCCTATTCTAGAAATTATAAAGTTGCATAAGTAGATCAGAGAAAGAGAGAGTACTTTAGGTTGGGCTGGGTAGCCTAAAAGGTGCTACTTAGCTGGAAAAGATTTGGAAAGGTGAAGAGAATAAAAATGGACAAAAAGCATGCTATCACTGTATCAAAGATTAAAATGAGGACTCCATATAAATAAGCAGGCCCATGCTAAATTTTATAGACAAGATAATTATATATGAAGAAGAAAAGCCCACGAATAATGCTTTAGTCAAAAGAGAATGAGCCATTACAAACACATGCTGTCATCCAAACCAATATGAGGGTAAACTGTTCCCGATCACAGGGGCATGTCCCCTGGAAGTCTCAAAGTAGCAGCTAACAATGAATGAGATCCTTAAGCAGGTTTTAATAACGGTGGATGTCTTCACTAACGCAGCTAATTGATTCAGATATGAAACCCAAGCTCAGTAATGTAATCTAAGTGATATTTAGTTTTCTAATGTGACTCTGATTTCTCAGAAGAGGCTATAGTGCGTAGGTTAACCCTCACTAATTTTTTCTCCTATCTGTTATTTCAGGAAAATTTCTATTTCAATCACTCAATATATTCTTAAAATCACCACCTAAAAACCATAAAGAGCATCAGCAGCAACATAAGTAACAAACACCAAGACTCCACTAATTTGACCTAACTAGGGTTGGGATTATTTTTAGAAAAGTGGTGACAGAGGATGTTCGTGAGTCTCTGCCTCGCCAGCAGCACTCCATGCTGAAGCCATCATAGGAGATTCTGCGGAAGCTTCTGGCTGCTGTGGGTCACATTAAGCTTCAGGAACTGGGATCTAGAATAGCCTTCCACAACAGGAGCCAGGTATTGGGGAAATTGTGCCCTGTAAAAATCTGGTGAGCAAGGCACACCGGAACATGGAAGAGAGACCCCTTTTTCCTTATCCTGCCAGCACCCTCTTTAATGACAACTCTTAATGCTTTTCCAGCTGGCAGAGGAGAAATATTTGCAGATCCCACCTCCGTTGTTACAGAGCAGCAGACAAAGAAGGGCATATTTTGAGCTAGGAGGTAATACATCAATAACTGTCACACTTGGCTTTCATAAGTATGACTTCAATATGCTGTAGATCTTCACACTGCTGAGAATTCCACAATTGTCCATTTTTTCATGTAATACCTGGAAGGCTCTTGGTAACCATTCATTCAATATGCATCTACTGAGTACCCTTGGTAAGTCTAGAATGTTCTCAGAGTCAGGAGTAAAAGATGAAGCTTTGTAATCCAGGCCGTTTTGTACACTTGCGTAGGAGAGGTAAATGGATATCAGCAGTTGGATATGATGGGCTGAGTACTCTACCAGAGGGGTAAATACCCAAAGCCCCTGAACCCCAGGGGAGAAGAAACTAAGTCTGCCTTAGATGAGAGGAAGGTGAGGATGAACAATATCCTTCAGAGAAGGTGACATTTTATTTGCATCTTGAAGGAGGACTGGAAGTTTTCCAGAAAGACAGGAGGCCTCTTTTGAGGGTGCAAAACATGCAAAGGCCCAAGGTGCCAAAGATAATGAGTTATTGACTAAAGGGCCAGGAGTTCCAGGAGGCTGGATACACGAAAGTAGTTAGCAGCCACAAGGGAAGACCCATTCTGATAGAAAAATTACAATGTGACTCTAAAGGTTATCTTTTCTCCAGCTCCTGGAACATTTATTTAGAGAAATATACTATTTTCATTCATCTTCCTAGGGAGTTGAAGATGGTAAAATTAAATGCTTAGATTTGTACTTGCTAAAAGAATCAAACTGAATGCAAAAGAGAACAAACAGTATTAAAAAAGAATTGACTTGCTCTGTTTTTTTCTTTTCTTTTTTTAAATTCAAATGTGACTCTGGAAAGCCACCAACATAATATATTGGAGGATCAGAATATCTGAGCCACATCACTGATTAGCCTGCTTTTCACCCAAACTGAAGGGAAAAAAAAATATTGATGAACGAAATAAATGCTCTTTGAAAATGACTGAGCATGCAACATTTCGGTAAAGGTGGCGCAGCAGAGGGCAATACTATTCCCTGGTCATCAGTTTAGAATTTTAGAAGAGCTAATAAAGGTTTAACATTGTATTATGGAGATCTGAGGAGCTTCCCGGAGCAGAAGAGGAAGGGAGATTTGGGGGGAAGATTCTGTTTTCTTGTTTTCTCTATTGTAGGGAAAATGTGTGTCCTGGGCATGGAGAGAGTGGGGAGGGGGTTCTTGCATCCAGAACTCTTGTTGGGATTTAAAAGTCAGGTCCTGTAGCAAATTTTGTTCCAACTCAGGTTAGACGTCAAATGTTAGCTCTAACACTTCTACGTGGCTCTGGAGAGACTCATTAAACTGGCTATAAAAGCTGGTTAGGGTTCATGGCTACTTTGACCCATGGGTAGAGCAAGTAAGCATTTATATAACCCTCTTCTCCCAAGCAGCGCCTCAGAAGACTTGTCCCAATGTCCTCTGCATGGCCTGGCATTTTACAGTGTTGCATAATTCTCTGGGCATGTTGTAAATATTAAGTGATTGCGTCAAGCTACTGCCTTTTCCAGAAATCTTCTGCAAACGGCGTATACCTCTAGGATAGATAATAATGGCTAACATTTATTTGGCACTTACTAATTCATCCCATGTCTAAATTATTAAAAATAATGTACCCATTTAATCCTCACTGTGAAATAGGTTCTCTGAGTAACCCTATTTTCCGGATGAGAAAAACTGAAGCACAGAGAGATTAAGTAAGGTCCTACAACTAGTACTTCTTGAAGCTGCTACCTGAAGGCAGGTGGATTCTAAGATCTTGCATTGACTCATCACTTGCCACTAGGACCTTGATTAGGATTACATTGTAGGATAAATCCTGAGGAGGGCTTACAGGAGCCAAGAACCGTTTTAAACATTTTGTATACATTATTTCATGTTTTCTTTAAATGTAATACTCCCATTCAGTAGGTAAATATTGAATGAAGAAGGAAACTGAGGTGCAGAAAGATAAAGAAACGTTCCCAAGATCACATAGTAATTAAGGACTGAAGCCAAGGTCCTTAGTAAGGACCAAGGTCAGCCCGATTCCCAACCCTACAATTCAAATAGATTTCTCAGTTCTCCCAATGACAACCCCCTCAACCCAAAATGTCATCTACATTTTTGCCATATATATTCTTATTTCTGTAAATTTTAATAGAATCTCCAGAGTTAGAGTTGGCAATATAGCTGGAAGAAGGATGCGAAGAATTTTTCTTAGAGTTGATTTGCATAGCAAGCCCATTGGACTTTGTGGGGCTGATGGTAGTTGTGGGAAGGAGGTTGGTACCACTGAAGCAATCTCTAAGTGCCACTGTAATTCCAGCATCGCTTTGCTTATCCTTTCTGTCCAGCTGTGGGCTTCTCTTCCATGTAGCAATTTTGATCGATTTCAAGATACTTACTCCTGCTCTGAACATTCAGTCTTTTTTTGGCAATGCCTCCAATTTGATACCTATTGTGTATGTAAAAAAGAAGGGGAAAGAACTTTTTTTTTTTTTTTGCGGTACGCGGGCCTCTCACTGTTGTGGCCTCTCCCGTTGCGGAGCACAGGCTCCGGACGCGCAGGCTCAGCGGCCGTGGCTCACGGGCCCAGCCGCTCCGCGGCACGTGGGATCCTCCCGGACCGGGGCACGAACCCGCGTCCCCTGCATCGGCAGGCGGACTCTCAACCACTGCGCCACCAGGGAAGCCCAAGAACCATTATTTTAAAGCCATCTACTAAGTATTGAGTACGTACGATGCTGTACTGTTGTAGATCTGTATCTCATGGATTCTAAAAGATACAGTATCTTTTACACCTTAATGCCTCTGGAACCAAGATGCCCCTCACAATCTACTGGATCTGGCCAACACTAGTGACCAGCAGACATGACATAATTGTCATTGTCCGGTTATTCTTCTTGGTAAAGTGACTGGATAACTCCAACCCCTTGGCATTTCAGTCAACAAAACAAAACACTGAAGGACCGTTTGAAGAAGGAATGAAAGTGCTGGTTAGTATTTGAAAACCTCTATCGATTGACACCCCCAAATCAAAACATGTACTGTGAGTGAGAGCATCCCGGGAGAAATCCCACATGTAAGAATAGAACATTCTTTTAGGAAACACTGCATCACCATTGATCGTGCAAGCCCAGACAGTGAAGTTGTAGAAAAAGCAGAGACATCAAGAACTCTGAGCCCGAAAGCTGGTATGAAAGATCAGATGAGAAGTCTAGGAATCCTTGGCTTGTTCATTTCTCTTATATTTCCCCTTTTATGTATGACCAAGGTCAGATTTGATTTTTAAAAGACCTATGTCTAGGGGCTTCCCTGGTGGCGCAGTGGTTGAGAGTCTGCCTGCCGATGCAGGGGACACGGGTTCGTGCCCCGGTCCGGGAAGATCCCACGTGCCGCGGAGCGGCTGGGCCCGTGAGCCACGGCCGCTGCGCCTGCGCGTCCGGAGCCTGTGCTCCGCAACGGGAGAGGCCACAGCAGTGAGAGGCCCGCGTACCACAGAAAAAAAAAAAAAAAAAAGACCTATGTCTAAACAAGTCTAAAAGAGCTCTTTGAATAAATAATAAATATAAATTATAAGTAATAAGAAAGATTGTATTTGGAAATTAACTGGCATTTTTCTCTTAGTGAAACAAAATAATGATGCCACTTACAGTAGGTGATATTTTAAATTTGGGGAAGCACAATGTACCTCATTTTATTCTCACAATAACCCTATGAAGTAGGTCTCATCATTCTCAGCTTACAGATGCAGCAGAGATTGCTCAGCTAGAAAGAATTAGAGTGGAGGTGAAGGTTAAGTCAGGTCAGACCCCACACTCTTGCCTTTTTATTACCCCATGTGGCCTCTACAGGGCTTGGGCTCAGTCACTTACTGGTTTTGGAGTCTTAGGCAAGCCATTTAATTTGCCTGGATTTCAGTTTCTGCTTCTGTAGAAGAGAGATGCAAACACCTAGATCACAGACGTGCCGGCAGGATTAACTGTGGCCAGACTTCACAACCTTCCAAACCTGTAAAGATGGGAGGCATCCTCCTTGTCAGGAATCGGCCTTGGTCCCATGGCAGCTTCTTGAAATGCCTGCCTTTTGTTAGAGCATGGTTAGAAATGTTTTCCTGTGAATGTCCAATCACAACTAGATGGTCAGCATTTTGAGGACAGGGATTTATTGTTAAAAATCATATCCTGTATTTATAGCATCCTGTGCCTATAACTGGCGCTGAATGGATATTCGTCTAAATGAATAAAACCGCATTTGAAAACCTGTGAAGCTTCAATGCTACTGATGTTATTCCCTGTGAACCTGTTGGAACAGAGGACAGGCTGGGAACAGCATATGTTGGTGATGATTTGGCTGCAAAAAGCGTGAGACTTTTTAATAAAACTGCACTAGACCACATTCTCTCCCATAATGATATTTATGACATTTTAGGTAGCAGGAGACTCTGGAGAGAGGAAATAACAGAACAGGAGATAGAATAAAGAGTTGCAAACACAGATTTTAGCCTGTGCTCCGCAACGGGAGAGGCCACAGCAGTGAGAGGCCCGCGTACAAAAAAAAAAAAAAAAAAAAAAGACCTATGTCTAAACAAGTCTAAAAGAGCTCTTTGAATAAATAATAAATATAAATTATAAGTAATAAGAAAGATTGTATTTGGAAATTAACTGGCATTTTTCTCTTAGTGAAACAAAATAATGATGCCACTTACAGTAGGTGATATTTTAAATTTGGGGAAGCACAATGTACCTCATTTTATTCTCACAATAACCCTATGAAGTAGGTCTCATCATTCTCAGCTTACAGATGCAGCAGAGATTGCTCAGCTAGAAAGAATTAGAGTGGAGGTGAAGGTTAAGTCAGGTCAGACCCCACACTCTTGCCTTTTTATTACCCCATGTGGCCTCTACAGGGCTTGGGCTCAGTCACTTACTGGTTTTGGAGTCTTAGGCAAGCCATTTAATTTGCCTGGATTTCAGTTTCTGCTTCTGTAGAAGAGAGATGCAAACACCTAGATCACAGACGTGCCGGCAGGATTAACTGTGGCCAGACTTCACAACCTTCCAAACCTGTAAAGATGGGAGGCATCCTCCTTGTCAGGAATCGGCCTTGGTCCCATGGCAGCTTCTTGAAATGCCTGCCTTTTGTTAGAGCATGGTTAGAAATGTTTTCCTGTGAATGTCCAATCACAACTAGATGGTCAGCATTTTGAGGACAGGGATTTATTGTTAAAAATCATATCCTGTATTTATAGCATCCTGTGCCTATAACTGGCGCTGAATGGATATTCGTCTAAATGAATAAAACCGCATTTGAAAACCTGTGAAGCTTCAATGCTACTGATGTTATTCCCTGTGAACCTGTTGGAACAGAGGACAGGCTGGGAACAGCATATGTTGGTGATGATTTGGCTGCAAAAAGCGTGAGACTTTTTAATAAAACTGCACTAGACCACATTCTCTCCCATAATGATATTTATGACATTTTAGGTAGCAGGAGACTCTGGAGAGAGGAAATAACAGAACAGGAGATAGAATAAAGAGTTGCAAACACAGATTTTTTTTTTTTTTAAAGGATGCGTGGCTACAAAAGAGTCCCACTTGGGGTGTGATGCATGCCTTTTCATCGTGTATTAAGTCACATGAGATCCTCTGGAAGGAGCTTCTGTCCTTAGAAAGCAATTTTCAGTCAAGTTCCAAAAGAATGTCAAATAATTATCTTTTTAAATACATGTTTATGTATCGTAATTGACTTTAAAATCAGCCTTTCTAATTCCCAGTGCCTAAGAAATTCCCTGGTTGTAAGTTAGTTATTGAGGGAGGGGCATTCACCCAGGGCCCGTAGATTTTGTTTAAAATTGCGCTGTCTTCCTGCTGTTTAACAGTCCCTGCGTTGTTTGCAGAAAAGTAATGCATCTCCCTAAATGCACCTAACTCTCTACCAGCCAATGAGTTGGACACAGGGGCCTCGATGTGTAATACCAAGAAGAAATTTGTGCACACGAACACACGCTGACAATGCAGTTTTGTTTTTTCTTAATAGCCAAGATGTATGTGATTTTGCCTTCTGGAGCTTCTCAGCCCAGCTTGACACCCATCCCATAGAGAGGGTTCCTTGAAGCCCACATGTAGGGATGCTGAACCAAGAGACTCCACAACTGTTCCCATTCGTGGAAGACTTAAAAGCAAATTAATAAACACAGAGCTGGGGAGTAGGGATGTGCTTAATAATTCTGATATATTGCAAGACTGGAGCTACATGTGGAAGAAAAAGAAAGCTGAGTATGACATTTGATTTGAGGGAGGCTCCCAAGTCCTGGGGCCCCAAATTCTTCACCTACTCCCTTGCCATGGCTTTCAAATTTCTTGCTATGATTGACATTTTAAAAATTTTTTAGTTTTTAAAAATTTTATTGGAGTCGAGTTGATTTACAATGTTGTCTTAGTTTCAGGTGTACAGCAAAGTGATTCAGTTATACATATACACATATCCACTCTTTTTCAGATTCTTTTCTCGTATAGGTTATCACAGAATATTGAGTAATGTCATTTTTTTAGATAAGGCCCTCTCTCCAAAGTCAAGGTGAGACAAAGGGCTGAGTATAAATCGCTTATCATACAGTCCTGAATTATCCTGAATCTCTTTCCCTTACATTAGACATAAGACTTTTTGAGACTGGTCCATTTTAACAGTAAAGTTTAGAATTTAAAATGGCCTGGGATGAGTGGTCCAGCTAAAGAAGACTGATCTGGGGGCAGTATTGCATTCTGGGAAGCATGTTCCCAGGAATGGAGCAGGTACAGCCAGAGGGAGAAAGTCAAAATAGCAAAGATCAATTCTATGTCTTTAACGATTGCGGCGGGCTTGGAGGTGTCATATACTTTTAAAATAACAATACACCCTTAAGAGGACTGTCTGCTGTATCTTAATTTGAGAGACGTTGCAATGCATTATAAGGCCATGGGAATTTATAACACATTTTAGCAGGAGAGTCAACCATGACGACAAATAACTGCTGCACAAAACCCGGCCTGCCTTCCTGGATGGTAGAAGAACTCACAAAACCAGTGACAGCGGGCTGCACCGCGTTACAGAATTCAAAAGCTATAACCAATTGTTATAAAAAGACAATTGAGCCACATGCTACAGTTTTTGTTTTCCCCCTTTCCATTAAATCACACCAGAGCATCTTTGGCCTAATGTCCCCTGTGAGACGGGTTAGGGTGATTTGTGTAGAAATGCTCCCTTGACAAGCAGCTGTGAGAGCAGGCTTGCCGAGTTGACAGGCAACGCAGAACACCCTCCACGCAAGAACTCAGGAACAAAAAGCAAATCAATAGACATAATATTGCAAAACACTGCAGCAGGATCAACAGAGCTCTCACATCTATTTGATTTTTTTTCTCCCTCATCTGTCAACACAATTGAGAAGTCGCCCTTGCTGATTGTCTGCAACTGGCAGACTCCACCGACTCTGGAGCCGCGACACTTGGATGTCACAGTCTCTGCGGCTCTTGGTCGCCAGCCTGGCAGCCCTGGAAGCAGCCTCCCTTTCGGGCGGGCTGCGTGCATCGGCCCTGCTTCTCTCGGTCTGGACGAGGCTCGCTCCCCATTATGCAGCTCTTCTCATCATTAGCACCGGCGGAAGAATCTGTGCCATGTTCTCTGTATCCAAAATATTTGAGGGAGGCAAAGAATCCCAGGAAGTCAATGAAAATGCGCTTCTATTGCCAGCTAGCATTTGCAACTGCCAGACTGCCTTGCATTCAAATTAGATTACCCAGCCAAGGAAGGACAGAGAGGGACTGGTTTCAAACTCAGCTTGCTTTTGTGACTAAATGGCTATGCTTAAAAAAGGTACACTTGATTCTCTTCCCGAGAGGTCATGCTCTGTCGGCTCCCTTGCTCACTCCTTGCAAGACTGTGAAGTCACCAACAAACCCTGAAAGTCCCCCAAAGACGGGAACAGTGAGCCGGTTGTCCTCTGCACGCCCCCAGCCTGGTGCTCGGCAGCCGGTTGGGATTGACCAATACCGGCCGTGTTGAGCCAAGGGTGTTAGAACCACAGAGAACGAAGGTACGTTGGCCCAAGAGCCCACGGACCTGAACTTTTCTCGGAGGGGGACCAGGATGACTGCATCCTTCTCTAACACTCTGGATAGTCTGGATAATTCGTCCGGTCTGTTTGGCAGTTGTTGTCCAAGTTGCCCCTGCCAGACCCTAGGAAGTAGGTCTCTGAGAACTTGACCATCAAGGTATAATAGGCTTTACAGGTGAGCCAGAGTGGGCGGGTCTGGTGGGCTTGGTGAGTAAACTAGTTGAACTCCCCGTATTCCAGCCTTGAAAGACCTTTCACTAATTGCCAGAAGTAATGCCGGGAGCTTTCCCTGTCGTGTCTCTGCCTCCTTCACATTCCTGGGGTCACTGAGCAAAAACGGATCTTCATTTTGCAAATTGGTGCCCTGAAACAAGCTGTTCTCTCTGAGCTGTTCCACTTTCCCCAGGCACCTTTGCCTTGTTTTATAATCTTAATCTCTCGCGGTCTTTCTGTCTCTATCTCAGTCTCCACACACACACACACACACACACACACACATACACATAGCTTCCTTCCTGTTTATTATGGTCAATTTCAAATATAGCAAATAGACAGAATGTATAATTAACCTCCGTGGTCTCAAACCCAGCTTCAACCTAATATCAACTCATGGCTAACGAATTTCATTCATTTTCCCTCTCTCACTGTGATATCATTGTGATGCAAATCTCAGATAGCCTAACACATCATTTGCAAATAGTTTGATATAGATCTCTAGAAGGAAACGAAGTATCATCTGCAAGAAACCTCTGAGCCCTTCACAAAGGGTCCCTCCTTTGTATTTCCGTGACACTTTGCATGCTCACGACTAGAACAAACTTGGTAGCCCATCTGTTTCCAGATTGTCTTCCTAGCTAGAGGGTAAGATCATGGAAGCCTGAGAGCCTAGCCTAACAAACAGAAGCTCACCGAATTGCACTGTATTCAACAGATCAGCGCCCCTGCCACCCATCACTGATCACCCTCCCAGCCCCTAACTCACAGAGGCACAGAGGGAAACAAATCAGTCCCTTTGTTATTCCCCTTTCAGATAAACCATCGAGATGGTGTGAGTGTGGTTTTTAGACTCTGGATTTTAAGGGTTTTTGTTTGTTTGTTTTGGTTTGGTTTGGTTTTGGTTTCTTTTTTTTTTTTTTTTAATTTTAAACTAGCTACTGTCAGTGCCTGTTCTCAAAGGCTATGGGAATCACCAGGCTCGTTTCTCAGCATCCTGAAGAGGACCTCATGTCTTCACACTTCTGATCCAGGCACTGAATTTTCCTGCCAGAAAACACAGCTTTAGGTTATAAAATCACAGCCACTGAAATAAGCTGCTGCCCGTTTCCACCTAGATTTCTCAGCTGCAAAACTCATTGTCTTTTCAGTGTCTGTACATTTCATCAGTAAGTAGTCACCCTCTGCTTTCATTTCTGGTGGTAAAATAATAACAAGGAGGAAAAATATGGATTTTATGAGTGTTCGAAGTTTTACGTTGCAAGTCTGATCCCTACTTGTAATTTCCCTGTTCATAATTCTCCTTAAGTTTTAATACATGGTCAAATTACTTGGCTATAAAGTCACAGAGTGAAGAACCATTTTGATATTCCATGTTAAAATAACCATTTTACAGAATAATCAGGAGAGCCGTGTGTGGCTTTTACATTAAGCTTTTTAATAGTGTCATTTTATGGAATAGAAGATGTCTTTGGACATGAGACATCTGAAAAATAAGAGAAAAATGTTTTTATTTTTAAAAACCACTGATTAAAGATATTTGTCCATAGGAGAAGTATGTAGAACAACATGCCATAGAATGGAAATAATATGGTTTTATGAGACCCAAGTTCCAAGGGTGAATGTGCCACAAAGTAGCTCCTGACCTTGAACCCATCACCCAAGTTCCCTGCTTCTAGGGTTGCTAGATAGAATACAGAATGCTCAGTTGAATTTGAATTTCAGATAAATGATAACTACTTTTTCAGGATAAAAGTATCCCAAATATTGTACTGGACAAACCTATCCCCAAATATTATTATTTTGCTTATCTGAAATTCAAAGTTAATTGAGAGTTCTATATTTTGATTTGCTCGCTCTTGCAGCTTGTCCTGGGTCTCATCTTCGGAGGCCCATTGTCCCTTTCTTAGCTCTTCCTTTTCCTTTTTCAATTTTCAAGAAATATTTTTGTTAATCTGAATTTAACTAATCTGTACATTAAGTTATTAAAGGAATAGTATTTCTATTTTCCTGGTAATTTTACAAAGGTGTTTCGAATTTATCCCATTCCCTATGAATATGTAATTATTTCTGGATACATTCTCAGAATATAGAATTTATCCAGTTCAAAAATAAAAAAAAATTGGGCTTCCCTGGTGGCGCAGCGGTTGAGAGTCTGCCTGCCGATGCAGGGGACGTGGGTTCGTGCCCCGGTCCGGGAGGATCCCACGTGCCGCGGAGCGGCTGGGCCCGTGAGCCATGGGCGCTGGGCCTGCGCGTCTGGGACCTGTGCTCCGCGGCGGGAGAGGCCACAGCAGTGAGAGGCCCGTGTACCGCAAAAAAAATAAATAAATAAAAATAAAATAAAATAAAATTTAAAAATTACCAAGTTATTTCAAGGTTTGTAGAATTGAAAACAAAGAAAGAAATAAACCCAAAGTGTCTTTCCTTTCATAACCATTTTTCCTTAAGTAAACACAGCATTACAAGGCGTGGCCTCCATCCTCCTGTATGGCCAAGTAAGGAAAGGAGATTCAAGCCCAATAATTATTAGTAAACATCATGGTTAATAAGAGAACATAAGATTCATGGCCAGAGTGTTGGAGAGAAACAGCTTGGTACAACATGAACTGTTCCTTATTTACTATTTAAATCAGGAAGCTAATTGCTCCTTGTTTACTTAACCATTTACACCTGAAGAAAATGTCAGTCAGTTAAAAAATAATACCAAAAAACCGCATTAACTATTAACAAGCTGGAATTTCACAAGCTCATATATTCAATTCTGGGCAGTCTGTATTAGTGATACCTGAGATCAAAGTATAAATTGTGCCTCTATATAATGTCCTCGGAAAGAATAAATAGAAAAATATTTGCTTAAGACCTGATTTGTGTTTCTCCCCCTGGCCCCTGTGTTAAATATATTCCTTACTGTTACTCTTTTAGCCAAAACTTATATCTTTAGTGTTTGAGCTTCTAATGAAGTATAGAACAGGTCTTTTTCTCTGAAATCTCTGTTTCTCACAAAGCTAATGAAAATCATATGTTATTGCTCTAACTCTAATCAAAAATAAAATATGGTTTTTGTTTGTTTGGTCTTATTGAAGAGAACATTATTGACATCCTTAATCTTGTATTCTAGAGATTCAAAATGGATATCCAAGCCCCATCAGGACAGGTGGCAACTAACAGAGTCTTTCCTCAATTCTTAGTTTTAATGATATTTTAAATTCTGTCAGTACCCCAGGCAGAGAAGGATAAAAAAACAACCATAGTACTGATGGTGTATGAGTTAATGGGAGGATAAGTGATAAAATTAAACCTTTGTAACCTGCTGAGCTAACCCAAACTTGCTAAGCTACTAGAACATTAATGAGTAAGAGAGCTTAATTAAATTGTTTGTAATTAGTTCTCCCAAGAGGAAAAAGTGTAAAAGTATCACAAACTAGATATCTGTGGCACTTAGTTGCAGTAGACAATGTAATTACCACATAAATGATATGCATAGATACCTAGAAAATATAGGTGTGCGCCATGTATATCAGTGCCATACAAACCACTGTGATTTCTTTTCTCTTGAAGTTCCTCCTAGCGATAGTTTTAAATTACTGATGTTAATATCTACCTGTTATTTTATGAAAATGATATATTCTGTCTTATCTGTAACAACTCTGAGTCTTAAAATGAACTGGGGATTTTCAATTAAAGGCATAACATTTTCTATCTAAGTTTTAATGAGATTTAGATCATCCGTAGACTCTAAGACAAATTTGCACGTCAGAAGACCTGGTTAGGAAGGGGCCAATGAGCAGTGAG
This sequence comes from Physeter macrocephalus, assembly GCF_002837175.3. Taxonomy (NCBI): domain Eukaryota; kingdom Metazoa; phylum Chordata; class Mammalia; order Artiodactyla; family Physeteridae; genus Physeter; species Physeter macrocephalus. The sequence continues at coordinate 68,734,808 of NC_041232.1, forward strand.
TTTACCGACGTGTCAAAAGTCATCTCTGACTTTTCCAGAGGAATCAATGCAGCCATTTCCAGTGACAGTTGTGCATCTCCCCTCTAGGGCAGCCTGGCATGACGGTGAGCCCACTGGACCATAACCCACCGAGCCCACCAAACTTACAACGTAACTGTGTTATGAGTGGCTTATTCATGAGCTCAGGGATTGCATTAGGTGCTGAGATGCAGAAATGCAAAAGACACAGCCCTTGGCTTAAACACCTTGCAATCCAGTAGAGTTATGGCACAGAGAGGTAAAAGCTTTGACCAAGCGAGTTCAGTTTCCTAAAGCTCATTTTCATGTAGTGTTTTTTACATGTTCCTCTAGAAACTTCATTGGTTATTACATGAAAACTTCTAAATTGTGATGAACTAACATAAATGATAGGGTATATGAGTATATTTTGTGGGACTTGTGATGGCTTCTGCCACGATCAACCATTCATATCCTCCATCCTTGTCTTTTGCTCATTTATATTTAGTCATAGTTGTCATCTTGACTGGGCCATGGAGTGCCTAGGTATTTGGTTAAACATTGCTTCTGGGTATGTCTGGGAGGGTGCTTCTGGGTGAGATTGAGTCAGTAGAGAGAGCAAAACAGATTGCTTCCCACAGTGTGGGTGAGCCGCAGCCAGTCCCTTGAAGGCCCAAACAGAATGAAAGGCTGAGTAAGAAAGAATTCTTTGGGTTGGGACATCAGTCTTCTGCCTTTGGACTTGGACTCAGACTGGAACTTACCACCACTGGCCTTCCTGGTTCTTGGGCCTTCAGACTCAGACTGGAATATGCCATCAGTTCTCCTGGGTCTGAACTTGGCCTCCATAATTGAGTGAACCAGTTCCTTATTGCTGTAAATATATCTTTCAGGTTGTTGCCTGACTTTTGATATTATTTCTTCTCTGTTTTGACATAGGAAGTTACACATTTTTATGTAATTCCCTACAATTTCTCAAGACTTCCTCTTAACAACAGTAGAATTGAATAAAGCAATTCTGCTACTTTTCTAATGACTTCTTTTCTAATTTATCTTTCTGTACTTCACTTCTAAAAGAGAGATTTCCCCAAAGATATGCCCTGTGATTTTTTTTTTCTTTTGGCACATGTTATCACAGTATAAAATATATACAGATGCAAGTCATAAGTGTTCACTCAAAAATTTTTTTTAATGAACACTCTTGTATAAAAAGCATCCAGATCAGAAAAAAAAAAAAAAAATCCAGAATCCCAGAAGACGCCTGTGCTCCCCTCTTGAAGGTAACTACTCTCCTGACTTCTAAAAGCAAAGACAATGTTGCCTGTGTTTTGAACTTCATACAGATGTAATCATAGCATATGTCCTCCTTTGAATTTGGCCACTTCTACACAGCATTTTGCTTGTGAGATTCAGCCATGCTGGTTATGGTTATTGTCTGTTAATGCTCATTGATGTATAATATTCCCTTGAATGAAGAAACCACAATCCATTTATTCACTTATTGTTGATCAGCTTTGGGGTTGCTGCCATTTTTGGCTCTCATGTATTATGAACATTCTTGTAGATGTCTTTGTGAATGGATGTGCCCATTATTGTTGGTAACTGTGTAGGAGTGGAATTGCTGGGCTGTAATAGGATACTTCTGCTTCTTTGTCTTTTCTTTCAACACATTTTCCTTCACAGGTTTCATCGACAAAATATTCTGGATTATCCTCTAAAACATGAGTAACTTGCTATTTTATATTCCCCACCTCTCTGCTCTCTTAAGCACCAACATAATTATACATTAGTCATAAAAAAAAAAAAAGTCCAAGTTCAACTCCTTGACTTTCATCCCCTCCTAGATTGTGGACTCACCCTCCTGCTATATCCCGAGGCAAAGGAGCATTACTTCCCATTGGAAGTTTGGACTCAGACATCTACCTGGTCTGCTACCTCTGGGACCCCAGATGAAATATAAAGATTAATTTTTCCATTTAATTTAAGGCCCAAGAAAAAAAAATGGTTGGAAGGGTTTAAAGATGGAATGGAACGCCTCCATAGTAGGGAAAGTTCCAATGCCTGCCTTACCACACCAGCTGCATGAGAGACCGTTCTAAGATGGAGGCGATTCAAGGAGGAAATGGTCCTTGCATGCAGAAGAGAAAGAACTAACCAGCCCACTCCTCCCTGGCGCCTTTACCCCAAACGCCTGGGTCTGCTTACGATGTGGACCATATCACAGCTCCTCCTTGGGCACAGAAGGAGGGGAGGGGAAGTTTCACGTGGACCACGAACCCTAGTCCACAATGTCATAGTTCTTATACAGAACACCACCAGCTTAGCAAGTCGGAAACCAAACTCTGGTCTTTTCCCCAAACCAAGTCCCCTTTCAGACTTCTCAGTTTCTGTCAGCTGTAACATCACAATCACACAGCTCAAAATCTTAGAAACCATCTCAGATTCCTTTCCTTTATCTAGTCAGTCAAATGTTTTCAGCTCTTCTTCAAAGCTGTCTATTCTTCTTCAAAATGCTTTTTGTGTCCATATCAGTTTTTATTAACTCCCAAGCTTCCTGACTATCTCCCCAACTCAGTCTACTGCCCCATCCAGCTGGGCCACCACCTTGACATTAAGCTTTTCTAAAACAGTGACATCCTGAGGTTCCTTGTCTGACTACAAGCCTCCAAGGTCTCCACCAGTGCAACAGGAACTACCGTGGACTAATGGACTTTTAAGTTGATAACAAGCCACTCTAATTTACATAGTGAAGTAACTTTTATCAAGGAAAGTATAGATAGGGTACTGTTGAAGGATGACGTCTAGAAGAATCAAAACTAGGAAGACTTCACCCATTTGGGAATCCAGGTATACCAGCACACTTTAGAGGACAGTTCCAGTAGAATACTTGGAGCTGAGGGCTCGCTGGTGGATTGCAGGGAGGTGAGGGAGGAGGAGATATCTTGTGGGCGGCTGATATGGGCTTGTGCAGGACACATAGGCAATGGGTTTTGAATAACATACAGAAGCCAGCATTTTCCTTCATGAGAAACCCAAGATGGACTGCCTATCACTGCATCTCTTCAAAGAGCGCTTGAACTCGAGCACCTGATAAAATTTCTTCATGCTTGAGATGGGCCATCAGTCTAGTTCCCCTTTCTGTCTCTACCACTTCTGTCCAAGGCTAACCCAAGTGACCTGGCCACCGACCTACTCACCCACCAAACCACCAGTCTTGTTCTAGTTCAAGGGCTCCAGCTTCAACCACGACACCTCCCCCCTTCTCTACTCCTGTTCCACATTCCACCATATACTTGAGCATACATTCAAGATTCAACTGGGAATCCTGAAAGCAATGAAAAAAGTAGACTTGCCTTGATTAATCTCTCTTCTCTCCCCTCCATCTTCCTACAAACATTTGGTGAGTACCTGCTGTATACCGAACGCATTACCTGCTACTATAGGCTGAATACATTACTATGGGCTTTTGCAAAGGCAAAAGTAAATATCATACAGTTCCTATCTTCGAGGAGCTTACTCCCTAAATGGGGATGTAAGACTCTCTCTTTTTCTCCCTTTCTCTCTCTCTCACTCACTCACAGGCACACAGATGTGCACACACACATACACAGGATAGTAATATTGTGGTTAAATAACAATTACGTATGGTCTGGTTTTTTATTGTGCTTGTCTTAGAGGATCAAGTAAGTGGTAGGATGCTCTGAATCTAATGGGCCTCGTTAGCTTTAAGCTTCTGTAGGTAGAGGCACCCTTCCAGGTAATCTGGACAATCTGAGGACCACCAGAGCAAGATGCAAGTAGAGAGAGAGATTAGAACAACACATAGAAGTGCCAAAGGAGGCCAACAGGAAGTCCAGTCCCCTCCTCCCATGCACTTTGTTTGTAGAGCTGCTGTTTTAAGAGACGTGTGCTCTGAAGGGCACAGGTTGGTGGTGTGGCCGCCACTTCTTCCAGGAGCTTTGCTTTTCTGGATATTCAGCCTGTCACTGGATCCCCAGCAGACAGTAAATAGACCAGGTGAGAGCTTCGCTCATGGCTGCTTTAAAGAGATACTGAATGGAGGATGCTAGCTAATTCCTGAAGCATGAAGATGACAAGCTAAGACAATAAATATCTGGGAGCTTGCTGACTTGTGAAGAGATCCTGTTCATCCCTTTTTGTTTCCATTTGGGCTTCCTAAGAGGTTCCTGGCCTGAAACTGGACCTTCCACAAGGGCTCAGACTTTAATCTCCACGGGTACAGTTTCAGCTATAAAAAATGCAAATAAGCAGCAAGGAGTGCCTCTCAAGGGGGTACCTCACACACGCCATCTCTGTCTGAGCCCTGGGAGTACTAGAGTAGAGACTGGAAAAAAGTAGAGAGTTTCCTCATTTTCTTTGCTACGCAAGAGATGTGGGGACTTCCCTGGCCGTCCACTGGTTAAGACTCCGTGCTTCCAATGCAGGGGTTGCGGGTTCGATCCCTGGTCAGGGAACTAAGATCCCACATGCTGCGAGGCATGGCCAAAAAATTAAAAAAAAAAAAAAAAAAAAAAGAGAGAGAGACAGTGATGGGAAGGTAGAATGTGGTTGTTGTTTAATGGCTACACATTATTCGATTCTCATCCTATCAAGAGGTAAGGTCTTCGAAGCCTGCCCCGGGATCTGGGTGGGCCTCTGTGACCAATATGACCAACGGACTGTGATGGAAATGGTAATTGTGGCTTTCAAGGTTAGATCATTAAAGGCCACGCAACTTCTACCTGGCTTTCTTGGGACATTTATTCCAGGGAAAGCCAGTGTCCACGCAAGAAGTCCTAGTAACTTGCACACCGTGCTCAGATGCTACATGAAAGGACTTCAGCCACCAGAGCCTTACTTCCCAGTCATCCCCGCCAAGGCACCAGACATGTGAGTCAGGTGGTCCTGGTTTCTCCAGACCAGCCCTTCCACCAGCAGAGGATGACTTATGGACCTTGGAAGATGCCAGGGGGAGAAAAAGAATCACCCAGATGAGCCTGCCTGAATTCTTGAACTATAGAACCCATGAGATGTAGTAAAACACAATTTGTATCAAGTTTCTGTGTTTTGGGATAGTTTGCTAGTGCAGCAATACCGTATACAGCCTGGGAATAAGTGTCCAAAGCCTGGTTGAAGGAGATTTGGGGACAGAAAGGAATGCTTGTATATAAGTTGATTTGCTAAGTGGGTCTAAAGTGGGGGACTGGAGAGATAAAAATGCTTCCTCATTGGCTTTTAAAATGGTAACGTTGCCATGGCCCTCACATTCTCAGCTCCCCCTTGGTACAACATGCCTATAGCACTAGTAGAGAAGGATCCAGAAAACTTGTTTTATGTCCCCATGCTGTTGCTTAGGGGCTATATTAGTTTGCTAGGGCTGCTGTAACAAAGTGCCACGACCTGGGTGACTTAGCTGAAATGAATTGTCTCACAGATCTGGGGGCTAGAGATCCAAGATCAAGGTGTCGGCAGGGTTGGTTCCTTCTGAGGGCTCTGAAGGAGAATATGTTCCACGTGTCACCTCCAGCTTCTGGGGCTTTGCCGGCCATATTTGGCATTCCTGGACTTGTAGAAGCATCACTCTGATCTCTGCCTTTATCTTCACATGGTGTTTTCCCTGTGTCTATGTCTACTTCCAAATATTTCTACTTTATAAGGACACTAGTCATTGAATTGGGGTCCATCCTAATAATCTCATCTTGGCAAATGACATCTGCAATGACCTTATGTCCAAATAAGGGCACGTTCTGAGGAACTAGGAGTTACAACTTCTACATATGAATTTGTAGCAGGGGACACAATGCAACCTATAACATGGGCTGTGTAATCTTTACTATGATGGAATATAATAATAAGACATTTGCTACCACCTCAAAGAGATGCTGCAAGAGTTAAATAAAGTAGGGAAACTGGAAGGCTGTGCATTAGGTGCCAATGCTTAAATTTCCCTGCTCCCGTCCAAGCAAGAAGGCATGTGATGTGCACGGGGTCATGTGCCACATGCCAGGTGCTCAGCTGTTGTGCTTGCGTAAGGGTGCGGGCTGAGTGGGCGTCTCGGTGGCATTTTGCAAGGGGATTTTTGGGGGCTGGCGTTTCTCTGTTGCGTGGGATGGAGTGCATTGATGTTATTTTCACTTCCTACATTAGCAATGGCAGGTGCACAGTTATGGAGAACTTCATCCCCCCGGTCTGCTTCGGGGGTTTGTGTGTGGTCACGTTGTGACGAAAAGCAGTTCACCGAACAGAAGAAGGCACAAAGCAGTAAAGAATTCAATCTAGGCTACTTCCCGCACCCTGCTCAGCTGGGGCTTGGCAAATCACGATGAAAAAAAAAGGGGCGGTCACGTCTACATGGAGGTCCTGGGACAGGGGTCTCCTCGTCGAGGAGACAAAGATGCCTGCCAAAATTCTCCATCACAGCCGCTGCCATCCTCCCTCCATCACATCCAGTGGCCCCTTGACCCACTGCCCCAGGGAGCCCAGAAGCAGATACATACTGCAGAAATGTGTCCGTGACTACCCTGCCGGAAGGAGACGTTCTGGGAAGCCCTCCCGGCAAAGCGTGATTTTATAGAAAGAGCGCAGTTTCCCAGGAAATGGAAACAGACATTACTTACTCATTTTACCGGAGCCAGCTTGATTCTGAGGTGGTGCCCACCAGTGGCCTGAACAGAGGTCAGGACTGTGTCGGAAATCTGGGCACATTGCCCTTTAAGCATTTGCACACTGTACATCTGAAAGCCAAATCGGAGTCCAGGGACAAAATCAGCCTTAGTGAGGGCATCTGGGTGTCCTGGGATGAGACGATACAAGGAAGCACATTGGCTTCACTGGGATAAGTGGAAGATTACATGCCTGGGAGCAAAGCTCATGGAGAAGGGGACATTTCAAGGAATGGTGTGTTGAGTGACATTCTCTGTGTCTACTATCCCAAAGCCTACAATAGAGAAGTGGAGGAAGGCCCGCGATCCTCCTTCTGGGAAAGTCTTCTCACTGATGAGAAGCAAAATTACATTTCATTTGCGGGATATGCATTTGATTCAAAATTCCTCCCCTCCCCCCCTGCATCGTCCCGCAGCTTCATCCTACACACCTCCCCAAGCCTTTTCTATCCTCCTCCGTGATAATGTTCTCCACTCTATTTATACGTGATAATGTTCTCCACTCTGTTTATATGAAGGAAAGAAAATTCCAGGCATAGGAGTTGGGTTTCTCAAAGTGTGTTCTGAGGTCAACCTACCTCAGAATTACCTTTCAAGGTAGGGAAGCTCATCAAAAAGCAGAGTTCTGTCTTACACCCGTGGAAGCAGAATCTCTGAAGGTAGGGTCTGTTTAGGTCCTCGGTATTCAAAGTGGGGACGAGCAGCACCTAGAGGTTTGTTAGAAATGCACACTCTCAGGCCACACCCCGGACAGATCGAACCAGCAGTGGCGTTTTAGCAAAATCCCCCATTTTTATGCACATTACCATTCAGGGGTCCATTAATTGGTCTGACTGTCCAGACCCAGAGCTGGTTTCCCACCTCGGAAAAATGACTCAGGTACTTTGGTTGCCCTGGATTTCCATCTTCATCTTATTTTTATCTGGATACAGGTATCAGAGGCTACAAGGAAGGTTTTCTAACCCCTGAATTGTCAGCAGCCTATCTTCTCTCTCTCTCCGTCCCGAAAGTGCCTTTGAACTTCACATTTCCTGACTTTCAAAGCACAAAGCCTCTTTTTTTTGAGATTATTATACCAATTTATTATCCCACCAGCCGCATATAAATTTTTTTAACATCTTTATTGGAGTGTAATTGCTGTACAATGGTGTGTTAGTTTCTGCTGTATAACAAAGTGAATCAGCTATACGTATACATATATCCCCATATCCCCTCTTTATTCCCGTCTTACCCCTAGGTTCTTCATGATCTTTTTTTTTTTCTTAGATTCCATATATATGTGTTAGCATACGGTAGTTGTTTTTCTCTTTCTGACTTACTTCACTCTGTATGACAGACTCTAGGTCCAAGCCTCTTTTATTAGAGCGTGAACAGAATCTTTGCCTGAAGCAAGAGATCCAGCTTCACCAACTGACATACTATGTGTCACTTCCTTCTGAAAGCATCTGATACTGTTCCTTGGTGTCTATTGTAACAATTGTTCCATTGTAACAATTGTATATGCATAAAATGCCTGTGAAACTCTAAAGAGAAACCCACAATTAGCAAAGAGGAGAGGAAACTGGTGGCTTTGGAAACAGGAAAGGGTGACATGTCTCCCTGTATTCGTATTTGTAACCATTAAGGTATGACCCTACAAATTAAAAATAGATTTAAAGTAAAAATAAAATTTAACACAACATTGTAAATCAACTATACTCCAATAAAATTTTTTTTAATTAAGTTGAAAAATCATCCTGTCCTTAAATTATTCCACTCAAAGCCATTTGCCAGCTTACACCCTTGCTGTAGGCAAACCAGCCGTACCATCACTCAGCCAAACGTTTGTGTATCAGTTAACGAGTACCTTCTTGGAGGTGAGAAGAAAAGACATTTGAGGGTCATGAAGGAGGAAAGAAGGAAAAAAGAAAAAATAACATCTATCTCAGCACACAGATTTAACCTAGAAAAATAACTCAAAGTTAGGGAAAATGGAATTTGTGTGATGTGCTTTTCTCCTTGCCCCATTCTAGCCTGTTTTTGCTTTCTTTGAAAATCTCTACATGATGCTAACAGAAGCCAAAATGTCCATCTTCCCTGGCTGGCTTCCCAAATGTTAAGCCAAAGTCACTGTTAGACATTCTGGGATTCACTGAAATGACCATGAGACCTCTAGTTACAGCTTCAGAAAGGCACCGAATGAGATGGAATTAGGACAGGAAGAAGGTGAAAATAAATTACTTTCTGATCCTTCTTGGAAGAGGTCCCAAGCTCACGACTTCATTTTGAAATGGCAGGAAAAACAAAACACGTTGAAACAGGGCTTCGGTAGCAGCCCCAACTCAAACGGATGCAGAGAAGTGCTGAAGTATTCAAAATACTGCCAACTGGCGCTTACGTATGCAAATGAGTTACAAATGTGAGGGTCCAAATTTTGGGTTATGTGTGCCAGGACGGAGGGGATGGAGGGAGCATGTGTCTATTTCTAGACAGCACCTTTTTTAGAAACTGATTTCTATATTGTCAGCTTCCCGAAACCATTATCTCACGTTTTAAATGATAAACATATTTTTAATTCCATAGCCTGGTACACATTTCAGAAAGACTATTACGTGTAGCTGGGGGTTGTAACTGGTATCAAGTACCACGATGCTGAACAGCACTGTTCTCACCCGTAGCATCACTTTTTAAAAGATCATCAAGGTCTGATCTGCTGGCAAAATGCAGATGCTGAAAAGTGTACATGTCAGTAGAGCTGGGGTTTAATGAGGACACACCAAGAAAGATGAACTACATTTGTATTCTCCTCCAAGAAAATCCATTATGGTGTTTCAAAAATAAGATGTCATCCTCAAAGCAGCTTTTCACCTACCTGAGTTAACCCAGGGTTAACTTGCAAAGCACTCACTTAGTTTCCTCTGAGTCCTGCCCTGGGGCTGGCTCTGCCTGGGGAAGGACACTCCTGCTGGGTGGGTACTCACCTCACTGACCAAGGTCCTTCCTAACTGCTGAGTCTCTGCTCACCCTGCCCTGAACCTGCCTTGCCCTTTCAGGTCTCCTGGTTCTCGGCTCTTTATAATGCTCTGGGTTTGCATCTAGCCTTACAACCTGGCATTTGTGTCCTGACTCTTATCTGCATACCTGGGCTCTGACCTGCTCCTTGCTTTAAATGTCACACTTCCTGGTGCCTCATGTGGCCTGTTGACCCCTTGGTGACTCACTGCTCTTTGAAAGCTCTATTATGACAAGTTCTGGCATCAGCACAGCTGTCTCTGCTCCCTCCAGCTGCATCCACTGGGTGGGCATCCACGCCCTTGTGTAATACCCCCAGTTTAACTCAACCTAGAATTATCAAAAAGAAGGCTTGGGCTTCCCTGGTGGCACAGTGGTTGAGAGTCTGCCTGCCGATGCAGGGGACACGGGTTCGTGCCCCGGTCCGGGAAGATCCCACATGCCGCGGAGCGGCTGGGCCCGTGAGCCATGGCCGCTGAGCCTG
>NC_041232.1:68744987-68749503 GCF_002837175.3 Physeter macrocephalus
TGCTCCGCGACGGGAGAGGCCACAACAGTGAGAGGCCCGTGTACCGAAAAAAAAAAAAAAAAAAAAAAAAAAAAAAAGGCTTGACTAAGGCAAGCGCCCTTCTGCTTGTTAATATCCTAAACCCACAAACAGTAGAGAGACAAAGAAAGAGCAAGACCATCCTCAGGTAACAGACATCTCACTAAAAATTGCAAATAGTAAATGTGCGCCATCACGCTTGAACCGTGAATAAAGGTATTTCCTTTGGAGAAGAAGGAAGTGAGGAAGAGCAGCGTCCACCTTCTGCAAGTCTCCACAGCAGATTACACTTGAGAACCAAGTGGATTCCAGGCTCTTCTTGCCAGGAATGCAACCTGCCTTCCCAACCTGAACTCCCAGTCCTTATCAAGAACTGGGCAGGCTCTGAGATGTTTTCCTATTATAAGCTAATAAATTAGCTTGATATCATTTCATGGACACCAGCAAAAGAATCAAAACTCCAGGATCAGAGAAAAAGGTCTTTATCTCTCCTGGTAAAAGCAGTACTGAGGTCTTTGTGTTCTCATGGGATCCCCCTGTGCCCCAAGTCCCAAGCGGTGATGCAAGGGCTCACTGTGGATGCCCACACAGGCAGGGGGTTGCAGTATAGGGAAAGGAACGCTGAACCTGGGGATTCACCACTTTTATAGCAAGCAGAGCAAGCCTGCTCTTTGGGGAAACACCTGACCTCAGCCCTCAAGCTTGCACACAGCAAACACTTCAAGAAACAGGACTGCTCAGATGTCTGGGTCAGAAGTAGGCAGGCATTCTCAGCAAGAGCACACAGGACTTTCAGAGCCATGGTGGCTCCCACCATTCCTGCCCCAAACAACTCCAGATACGTGGGACTCCAGGCTCTGTCCCACAGACTCTCGGTATGCTCCTGTGTCCTGCCCTTGGTCGTGCTCAGGTTGTTGCACTGCCCTAAAACATGCTCCCCCAAACCTCCACCAAGGAAAGCATCCTTCAGTGATCTCTGCAAAGATTGCTTTCCCCCACGAAGCATTCCCTGACTCCTATTCCTACCTGCAGAGGATGCTTCTCCCACATCTCGGAGTGAGCATAGCATTTCTTTTCTGGGCATGTATGTCTGACTCGCCTCAAGACTGGGGGTGGGGAGGCCTGTGTATATTTCCAGGTATAGGACAAGCTCATGCACATGTCAGATAAACAAAAATGACCAAGACACACAGAAGAGAAAAACATTGAAATCCAAAGAAAAAATTAATTTGTAAACATCCTTAAAACCAACCACCTCCCTTTCAGTTCTTGGTTTCTAAACACCATTCCTGGACGGCGGTGTGGGAAGACGCAGAGTTAACATTTCCCCACATCCAGGGTGCCTGCCGTTCTCTGGTGAGGGACTCTGACACCCAAGGAGATGGGAGGAACCCCAAAGTGAACCGGTAGGACACAGGGGGACTGAGGAGGGAGGAGAAGTGTAGGCCAGAGAAGATCGGCGCCCCTGAGGCCAGGGAGATCAGGAGAGGCATGCGGGAGGGACTCTTCGGGAACAGGGAGAGGAGCGGAGGGCAATCACCTGGCCCACTTGGGATGGGGAGCCTGCTGAGCTCCCAAGCAGATACCCCCCCACAAAGCCCCATCCAGGCCACGTGGGTCCTGGGGGAATAGGAAGGAGGCCAGGGAGATCAGGAGTAGAAGGCCGGAGGAGCCATCCAGGAGGAGTGGAGGGCGATTGCCCCACCCACTCGAGCCCAGGAAGCCTGCTGGGCTCCCAGGTGAGGTCCCCTGCCCTCTGAGACCAGGGGTGGGGGGCAGGCCTGGGCCCCTTCTGTTCCTTGAGCCTAAGCCCCACCCCCACAGCCCCCAGAGCCTTTTCCAGCCCTGCAGGTCCTGAGCATTGGCCCTGCCCACCACCTAAACCTTGCCCTTCCTTAGGCCCCGCCCTCCACCACCAAAGCCTTTCTCTCCCCGCTTATGTTTTCTTTTCCCTCCTCCTCCTCTTTTTTACTATTGTGGTACTGATGTACCTTCCAGTTGTTGATTCATCTATATTTTTATATGCTTGCTAACATATCTGTTAGTTTCCTAGTCTAATTTTATTTTTCACTTTGTTATTGTTCTTTTTAAATTTTAGCCACCCCAGGCAGCTTGCAGGATCCTGGTTCACAAACCTAATTTTGGGCTGAAGCTCCTGCCGTGGGAGCCCTGAGTCCGAGACACTGGACTAACAGAGAACATCAGACCCCAGGAATATTCATTGGAGTGAGGTCTCACAGAGGTCGTCATCTCAGCACCAAGACCCAGCTCTACCCAACAGCCTACAAACTCCAGTGTTGGAAGCCTCAGGCCAAACAACCAGTAAGACGGGAACACAATTACACTCATTTAAAAAAAAAAAAAAATGAGATGGCAAAAAAATATGTCACAGATGAAGGAGCAAGGTAAAAACCTACAAGATCAAATAAATGAAGAGGGAGCAGGCAATCTACCTGAAATAGAATTCAGGGTAACGATAGTAAAGATGATCCAGAATCTCAGAAATAGAATGCAGGCACAGATTGAGAAAATACAAGAAATGTTTAACAAAGATCTAGAAGAACTAAAGAACAAACAAACAGAGATGAACAATACAATAACTGAAATGAGAAATACACAAGAAGGAATCAATAACAGAATAACTGAGGCAGAAGAATGAATAAGTGTGCTGGAAGACAAAATAGTGGAAGTAACTGCCAAGGAGCAGAATAAAGAAAAAAGAATGAAGAGAATTGAAGACAATCTCAGAGACCTCTGGGACAACACTAAATGCACCAACATAAGAATTATAGGGGTCCCAGAAGAAGAGAAAAAAAAAGGTGTGAGAAAATATTTGAAGAGATTATAGTTGAAAGGAAATAGTCACCCAAGTCCAGGAAGCACAGAGAGTCCCATATAGAATAAAACCTAGGAAAATCACACCAAGACACATATTAATCAAGCTAAAAAAATTAAATTCCAAGAAAAAATATTAAAAGCAGCAAGGGAAAAACAAAAAATAACATACAAAGGAATCCCCATAAAGTTATCAGCTGATTTTTCAGCAGAAACTCTACAGACCAGAAGTGAGTAGCAGGATATACTTGAAGAACATATAACCAAGATTACTCTACCCAGCAAGGATCTCATTCAGATTCTACAGAGAAATCAAAAGCTTTTCAGACAAGCAAAAGCTAAGAGAATTCAGCACCACCAAACCAGCTTTACGACAAATGCTAAAGAAACTTCTTTAGAAAAAGACCTACAAAAACAAACACAAAACAATTAAGAAAATGGTAATGGGAATATACATATCGATAATAACCTTGAATGTAAATGGATTAAATGCCCCAACCAAAAGACACAGACTGGCTGAATGGATACAAAATCAAAACCCATATATATGCTGTCTACAAGAGACCCACTTCAGACCTAGGGACACATACAGACTGAAAGTGAAGGGATCATAAAAGCTATTCCATGCAAATGGAAATCAAAAGAAAGCTGGGGTAGCAATACTCGTATCAGATAAAACAGACTTTAAAATAAAGACTGTCATAAGAGATAAGGATGGGCAGTAGATAATGATCAAAGGATTAATCCAAGAAGAAGATATAACAATTATAAATGTTTATGCACCCAACGTAGGAGCACCTCAATACATAAGGCAAATGCTAACAACCGTGAAGAAGAAACCGACAGTAAAACAATAATAGAAGGGGACTTCAACACCCCACTTACACCAATGGACAGATCACCCAAACAGAAAATAAATAAGGAAACATAAGCTTTAAATGACACAATACACCAGATATATTTAATTGATATTTATAGAGCATTCCACTCAAACGTGGCAGAATACAATTTCTTCTCAAGTGCACACGGAACATTCTCCAGGATAGATCACATCTTGGGTCACAAATCAAGCCTCGGAAAATTTAAGGAAATTGAAATCACATCAAGCATCTTTTCTGACAACAACACTATGAGATTGGAAATCAATTACAGAAATAAAACCATGAAAAACACAAATACATGGAGGGTAAACAGCGTGCTACTAAACAACCAAGAAATCACTGAAGAAATCAAAGAAGAAGTAACAAAATACATAGAAACAAATGACTGTGAAAACACGATGACCCAAAACCTATGGGACGTGGCAAAAACAGTTCTAAGAGGAAAGTTTATAGCAATTCAATCTCACCTCAAAAAACAAGAAAAATCTCAAATAAACAATTTAACCCTACACTTAAAACAACTAGAGAAAGAAGAACAAAGAAAACCCAAAGTCAGTAGACAGAAAGAAGTCATAAAGATCAGAGCAGAAATAAATGAAATAGAAACAAAGAAAACAATAGCAAAGATCAATAAAACTAAAAGCTGGTTCTTCGAGAAGAGAAACAAAATTGGTAAACCCTTAGCCAGACTCATCAGGAAAAAAAGTGAGAGGACACAAGTCAATAAAATTAGAAATGAAAAAGGAGAAATCACAACTGACACCACAGAAATACAAAGGATC
>NC_041232.1:68749998-68806177 GCF_002837175.3 Physeter macrocephalus
AATAAAAACCATGTGATCATCTCAATAGATGCAGAAAAAGCTTTTGACAAAATTCAACACCCATTTATGATAAAAACGCTCCAGAAAATGGGCACAGAGGGAACCTACCTACCTCAACATAATAAAGGCCATATATGACAAACCCACAGCAAGCATCATACTCAATGGTGAAAAACTGAAATCATTTCCACTAAGGTCAGGAACAAGACAAGGATGTCCACTCTCACCACTCTTATTCAACATAGTTTTGGAAGTCCTAGCCTTGGCAATCAGAGAAGAAAAAGAAATAAAAAGAATACAAGTTGGAAAAGAAGAAGTAAAACTGTCACTATTTGCAGATGACATGATAGTATATGTAGAAAATCCTAAAGATGCTATCAGAAAACTACTAGAACTAATCAACAAATTTGGTAAGGTTGCAGGATACAATTTAATGCACAGAAATCTCCGGCATTCCTATACACCAACAATGAAAAATCAGAAAGAGAAATTAAGGAAACAATCCCATTTACCATCGCAACAAAAAGAATAAAATACCTAGGACTAAACCTGCCTAAAGTGGCAAAAGACTTGTATTCAGAATACTATAAAACAATGATGAAAGAAATCAAGACATTTTTCACAGAACTAGAACAAAAAATTTGACAATTTGTATGGAAACACAGATTATCCCGAATAGCCGAAGCAATCGTGAGAAAGAAAAACGGAGCTGGAGGAATGAGGCTCCTGGACTTCAGATTATACTACAAAGCTACAGTAATCAAGGCAGTATGGTACTGGCACAAAAACAGAAATATAGATCAATGGTACAGGATAGAATGCCCAGAGATAAACCCACGCACATATGGGCCACCTAATTTACGAAAAGGAGGCAAGAACATACAATGGAGAAAAGACACCCTCTTCAATAAGTGGTGCTGGGAAAACTGGACAGCTACATGTAAAAGAATGAAATTAGAACACTACCTAACACCATACAGAAAAGTAAACTCCAAATGGATTAAAGTCTTAAATGTAAGACCAACACTATAAAACTCTTAGAGGAAAACATAGGAAAAACACGCATTGACATAAACCACAGCAAGATGTTTTTTGACCCACCTCCTAGAGTAATGGAAATAGAAACAAAAATAAACAAATGGGACTTAATTAAACTTAAAAGCTTTTGCACAACAAAGGAAACCATAAACAAGACAAAAAGACAACCCTCAGAATGGGAGAAAATATTTGCAAATGAAACAACAGACAAAGGATTAATCTCCAAAATATACAAACAGCTCATGCAGCTCAATATCAAAAAAACAAACAATCCAGTTAAAAAATGGGCAGAAGACCTAAATAGACATCACCAAGGAAGACGTAAAGATAGCCAAGAGGCACGAGAAAAGCTGCTCAACATCACTAATTATTAGAGAAATGCAAATCAAATCTACAATGAGGTATCACCTCATGCCGGTCAGAATGGCCATTATCAGAAAATCTAGAAAGAGTAAATGCTGGAAAGGGTGTGGTGAAAAGGGAAACCTCCTGCACTCATGGTGGGAATGTAAATTGATACAACCACTGTGGAGAACAGTACGGAGGTTCCTTAAAAAACTAAAAATAGAACTACCATATGACCCAGCAATCTCACTACTGGACATATATCCTGAGAAAACCATAATTCAAAAAGAGACATGTACCACAATGTTCATTGCAGCACTATGTACAATAGCCAGGACATGGAACCAACCTGTCCATCGACAGATGAATGGATAAAGAAGATATGACACATATATGCAATGGAATATTACCCAGCCATAAAAAGAAAGAAACTGAGTTATCTGTAGTGAGGTGGAGGGACCTAGAGTCTGTCATACAGAGTGAAGTACGTCAGAAAGAGAAAAACAAATACTGTATGCTAATGCATATATATGGAATCTAAAAAAAATAAAATAAAATGGTACTGATGACCTAGTTGCAGGGCAGGAATAAAGAGGTAGACATAGAAAATGGACCTGAGGACATAGAGTGGGAGGGCAAAGCTGGGGTGAAGTGAGAGTAACATCGACATATATACACTACTGAATGTAAATTAGTTGGCTGTTGGTAAGCAGCAGCATAGCACAGTGAGATCGGCTCGGTGCCTTGTGACGACCTAGAGGGGTGGGATAAGGAGGAGGGGAGGGAGGAGATGGAGGGAGGCTCAAGATGGAGGGGATATGGGGACAGGTATATGCACATGGCTGATTCGCTTTGTTGTGCAACAGAAACTAACTAATACTAACTAACTAATACTAACTAACTAAACTAACTAATACTTCACAGTATTATGAAGCAATTATACTCCAATAAAGATCTAATTAAAAAATTAAGTTATTACAAAATAATAGCTAAAAAAACAAACAAATACCATTCCCTAATCAAAGGAACCAGGGCTCCTTGGAGAAGTGGTTGATTTCAAGGCTAGGGCAGGGAAAATATAAGATGAACCTGGAATATCTTGTGGTGTCAGGAAGTAGGGAAGTGCTCAGAAAAGGATGGGGGCAGGTCAAAAGGACTCAGGAGCCAACCTGGAAGAGCTCCAATGGCCAAAGCTGGACCAATTTGAGCACCAAAATAAATAACAATATAATATTATATTATAATTCAAAGACAAAAAAGAAATATCTGTGGGTCCATTCTGATATAAATAAATTATTTTTTCATTGTTTCATAACATAGTTTTTCATTTAATACTTCTTGGATTTTTTTTCCAATTCAGTGTCAAGAGTATCCTCACTTTTTATTTACTTCCAAACAGTATCCCGTTATCTGGTCATAATTTATTTGACGATTCATAGGTTGCAGATTGTTTCCAATCTTTTCTATTACAGACAATGCTGGTTGAATAATCTTGTAACCCTGTATTTCAAATATGTATGCGCATATCTGTAGAATAAATTCCTAGAAGTGGAACTGCGAAGTCACAGGTATATAAGGCATATATGTGTGTCGTGAACAATGAAAAGCATGGAGGAACTGTCACAGATTGGAGAAGACTAAAGACAAGTAAACACAATGAAGTCTTTTGGATTGGATACCGGAACAAAAGAGAAAAAAAGGACATTGGTGAAAACAACTGGTGAAATCCTAGTATAATCTATTCTTAGTTCATAGTGTTGTACCAATATTACTGTCAGTCTGGTTAATTGCGCCACGATTGTGTAAGATGTTAGCATTAGGGGCAGCTGGAGGAAGGGTATGTGGGAAATCTCTATAACATATTTACAACTCCTTTTTAAATCTAAAATTATTTCAAAAATTTTTTTAAAGTTTTAGAAAAACGACAGAGTGAGAATTCAAAGATAATAATATCTAAGCACTTTACATAGATTAACTCCCTAATTTCCACAATAATTTCCTATGAGGATGTGACCTCTATTATACCCGTTTTATAAGTGATAAAACTGAGGCATAGGGCAGTTCAGTAACTAGTCTAAAGAGACCACCTTGTAAGTAGTGAGGCCAGGATCAAAACCCAGCTCCAGAATCTGTGCTCCTAGACATGTTGCCTTGCTGGTCAAGGCCACTGTGGTTCTTAGGATGTTGTTGCTTTTTCCTTAGTGCTCTAAGCTCTAGAGTAGAGGTTATTGATCACTGAGAATCTGTTTTGTTCCAAGTGCATATCAAATCTCCGCAAACATTGATGACCTCACTGGTCTCATTCTCATTTTACAACTGAAGCAAGTGAGGCCCAGAGAGCTATGCCAGATACTGTTTGTGATAGCGTGGTCTTTGCTTTTCTAAGCTAATCCCCAGGGGCCAGGTTCACAAAGTCTGAGAACTCAGTTTTCCAGAGTCCTGGGCCAGCAGGTCCCTGATTGGATTTCACCCCAGAAAAGCGCTGTTGCAGGTTTGGAAGGTGGAAGAGAAGCAGCACCCATTGTCCTCCGACCCCTCTCCGGCTACAGCCGATCGGAGGCATGGACTAGAGGCTGCAGATAGGACGTTCCGCCTGTGGCTTCCAGGTAGCTTCTGAAGGAGCACCCCTTTCTACTGTCAGCTGGAGTCAGCTTCCCTGGAATCCCAGTATTTCCAGGCTTCCTGCTATTTTCTTTCCTAGCCTCTAATTCCCTGCATGAAACCTTTTCTAAATACTTAAGATGGCCTTTGTTTTCCTGACCAGACACTAAGAATTTAAATGACTCTCCCAAGATCACACAGCTAGTAAGTGGCAGGGCTAGATTTACTAGTCCATGCTTATAACAAGTATTTCCTGAATACCTAAAGTTTTCATTTCTACATTGGGACTGGAGCCCTTTCCTGGCCCCCAAGACCACTTGGTTGGGATTCTGACAACCCTCCTGGCTTTCCCTGTCCCTGTCCGCCTTAACGCTCTGTGGATTCCTGCTTCAAACCAGATGGACATTCCCCCATGAAGGATGCCAAGTTCCATTTGCCTGTAAGCATCAGCATGGCTGAAATCCATCAACCGCCTTTGAAAACTTCTATCACCCCAGCCTGGATTGAGCTTGATTTTGCTACCCACCCCCTCTTTAGGACACCGATTCTCATGACCCCTCCAGAGGACAGTATTAAAATCAGATCACTCCACAGTTCCTCCTCATTCCGTTTTGTCGCTGCTGAGGTTCCAACACACATCACTGCCAAAGCCAAGTTGATGATGGCAGTCCTCATATCAAGGAACTTTGCAAACTTTGCAAACTGTGAATGCTAATAAAAATTAATCCTTTTCTTTTATTGCATCAGCCACTGTCCAATTCTGTCACTAGAGACCTGGCTCACAAAATATAATTTAAAAGGAAATATTTATTATTAATTAGTGTTCAGAAAGGTTCAACCACAGGCTCAAAGTATTCATAGGCGTGGGTCTCTAGTGATTCTAATTAAGAAGCACTAATGTTGCAGCTTTCTTTTGGTTCTGCCGAATTTCACATAGGCAGCCATTTGGGGTAATGTTACTAATACACACTTAATGCAAATGTTAACCAGGTTTTCTTTCCACCAGGAATAGTGTTAGATCTTCCAATTTTCTTCATAAATGTTGAAGTTGGAAATCCACCTTTAAAATCATATATTCATAATCTCACTCTTTAAAACATGTTAGCAGCTAATTAAATTTCATTACACAAATAAAATTAAGACCGCAACCTCTGATTTTATGAATATCTTGAGGCTTAAGGCACATATATTTAAAGAAGATATAATAAAAGGACCGTTAAGAGACAGAAACAATGAAAAGAATGACTATTTCTTAAGTATCTGTTTGCTAATCATTGATTAGCATTAAGACATGCATTGTCTCATTTATACAAAGAAGCTACTAAGCGTTGCGGGGGGGAGACAAAAGAGTGAAAAGAGGAAAAAAGTAAAGGGCTTTGACACAGAATTCTGGAATGTCTTGTTCATCACCACAAGGGTCAGCCTACAGGAGAATTGAAGGTTTCACTGAGGAAGCAAGACTTCTAAGGCAGGAAAACAGCAGTCTTCTCATGAAAACTTGGCTATTTTGTTAATTTATTTCCTTCATATGTTTACTTTTATTTTTAGAATAACTGATATACTTGGAATCCTAATATATCATCCATTAGGGAATGAAAGTTTTCAGCTTCCTGTCTTCCATTCTCTGATTAAATTTAAAAAGAGTTGGTCATCATGTCTCGGCTGTATGTATGTGACCTGGAGTTCCCTCTCCCTTGCCTCTCTCCCATCACTGCTACCCTGCAGGCTGTTACAGCATGCAGGACGAGGCAGATGCTTGGAAAAAAACAGTCTGGGGCAGTTGGTGGATCATGTCCATGGAGAGTTGGACAAGTGCCAGCTTCCCAAACCTCTCTATCACAACCCCACTGCTGAACCCTCTCCCAAGATCTGCTCCGCAGCCCCGCCAGTCCACTCTCAGCACATCGTTCCCCACGTCTGATTTCATGCTTAATGATGGGGTATGTATTGGTATCCTAGGCTGCTGTAGCAAAGCACCACAAACTGTGCGGCTTAAACAAGAAAGTGATCATCTCACAGTTCTAGAGGCAAGAAGTCTGAAGTCAAGGTATCAGCTTGATTTCTGAGTTTAATTTCCTACTAAGGGCTGTGAGGGACTCTATTCCATGCCTTTCTTGTAGTTTCTGTTGCTTTGCTGGCAATCACTGGTGTCTCTTGGGTTATAGAATCATCACCCCAATTTCTGCCTTCGTCTTTACGTGGACTTCTCCCTCTGTACGTGTTTCTGTGTCCAAATGTTTCCTTTTTATTAGGACACCTTTATATTGGATTAGGGTCCACTTTAATGACTTCATCTTAATTCAACTAATCACATCTGCAACGACCCTATTTCCAAATAACATTTCATTCTGAAGTACTGAGTCTTCAGCATGTGAATTTTGGGGGGAAACGTTCAACGCATAACAGGGAAGGAATCTCAGAGACAAAATAGAAACTGCAAACCCAAGAAGAGTGAATAGGGTTGAGATCCGATCCTGTTCCATATTGTTCCACTGGAAAAATACCAATGCCTAGGATTTGGAAACAGTCCAGAAGCCCCTCAGAGCCCCCAAACAACCCAAGAGCATTGGCAGAAGCTCTAGGGCTGAGCAATGCCTGACCATGTAATGCCAGAACCGTCTCTGTTAATAAAATTTCCTGGCCTCCCTCTCTCCTCTAACTTTGCCTTGGACGTGGACAGCTCCTGCAACCAGAACAAACGCATGGAGGGGATGTGAGATCTTCTTTTGAGAACTGAGGTGGCAATTACTCCACTCCCCGTGGTAGTCAGCTGGAGAGAGGCATAGCCAACAACCTGCCTTCTGTTTATTTTTGTCAACTCTGCTATAGGCACATCTCTGATTTCGGGCTGTGAGTCTTAGGGGAATGGGTAAGATCTTCCACATCAGGTCGCACAAGACTGGTCTCTAGTCACTACTATTTATTTTTGTCGTTTTGGAGTGAACTCTGTTCACCATGAGATGCCTCCCAACTAGTCGGAAACTGACTGAGTCCCCACCTGTATTCTGTGAAATCCTTCTGGAGCGTTCCTTTTGGCTGCTTCCAAGCAGAGCTGAGGGTCGCGCCTGAACAGTAAGACAAACAAACCTGGATGGGCTCCAAGCCCCCTGGCAGGGCTCCCCCCAGCCTCCCCTATTTTCTGAGCACCACAATAGTCATCCCAAATCATCCCCAGCCTGCTGTCACAACACCAACACAGCTCACTACTCACTCAAAAGTACAGCATCTTCATGCTTCATGAAGCCCAGAGGCTCTAGGGCAGCCAGGAGAACCAGAAGGGATGTCCCTACATTTTACTTTTGTCTTTGGGCCAGAAAGTGCATATATTAATGCCTCTACTGCCATGTGCCGTTCTCATACTACACGTCTATAGTTATGCCCAGTACAGGGAGGGTTGGCCCTATACCTCTAATTTATGGGTTCCTGTTGACATTTCTAAACCAGACTCTCTTAATTTTGCATTTGGGACCATTCAATGGGGAACAGGACCAAAGTTTATCTTCAGAGTCTACCTAAAGTGTTAGTTATGCAAATGGATAATGTCAACAAGATTTCCAGGAAGAACTCTTAAACGTTTTGTACTCGTTTCTCAGGGCTGCCGAGCACAAAGTCTCACAAACTCAGTAGCTTAAAACAAGAGAAATTCATTCTCTCCCCGTTCTGGAGGCTTTAAGTCTGAAATCAAGGTGTTGGCAGGGACATGCTCCCTCTTTGACCTGCACGGGAGAATCCTCCCTCGCCTCTTCCCAGATCCTGACAGTGGCCTTCAGTCCTTGGCACCCCCCGGCTTGCAGCTCCATCACTCCAATCTCTACCTCTGTTGCCAGCATTCTCCCCTCCCTCCTCAGTCTCTGTGTCCCAATGTCCCTCTTTTTATAAGGACATCAGTCATATTGGGTTAGGGCCAACCTTAATGACCTCATCTTCACTTGATTACATTTGCAAAGACCTTATTTCCAAATTAGTTCACATTCAAGGTACCAGGGATTAAGACATAAATATATCTTCTGGAGGCGGTGGGGGACACAATTCAACCTATAACATTGTTTAACTGTAAAATTCTGTTCAAATATTTCTAAACCACACATTTAAATACTGACAATAGCCACACTAACTAAAAGTAACTTGCTTCAGAAAACCTCAGTGGCTCCTTGTTACCTACATAATGTTGAAATACCAGGGTCTATGTGATGGACCTAATGCATCTTTCCAATCTCATCTTCTAGACCTCACCAGTGAGACAGCTTATCATTTTTGTGAGCACACGTTGGACTTCTCTACCTCTGATATACACTTCTTGGAATACTTTTCCCACACATCAACGTCTTTCAATATCTCTCCTATGAAATCTCATCCAATTGCTCACTTGTTAGCTTATAAATATTTCTGGAAGACATACTATCTGCCAAACAGAGTGGAAGCAGTTGAAAGGCATACACCCTTCTTTCAAGGTGCCCCTAGTCTATGGGGCACAAACACAAAACAATTGTGGTGCTAAAAACAAGCTGTGAGCACCATGGAGGTAGACTATGTGTACTGAGTCCCTCTACTGTATAACCCTATTTTGCAGATAAGAAAACTGAAGCTAAGAGAGGGTCAATATTTGATCTCGGTCACATAGCCAGCAAGTAAAGAATTAGGTCATGATCTCAAATGCACCTCATTCCAAAATCCTTGCTGATAATGTTAAATGTGTTTAAAGCTGAATGATGGCAACATGGAGTTTTTTTTATAGTTTTCTCTCTAATACTGCATATGCGCGAAAATGTCTGTGCTAAAAGTGTTTCCGAAATAAAGAATGAATCCTTGCTATGAGCCACTGCATGGTAGTTGTGGGGTTAAAAGAGCAGGGCCTGGTATGTCGGCAGCTAGGATCGCCTCTTCTGAATTCCCATTGCTCTGGTTTGGAGCATAATATAGAGCATATTTACACGTGCACTGTATTTTCCATCAACATCAAACTCCAACACCTGTGCGCGCACACACACATACACACAGCCAAATGCAAAGAAAGGGTAGAGAAAGGATATATTTATTGTACGATAAATATATTAAAATACTTATTTGAGCAGCATGGTGATTTGCATATATTACCCGGAAATAAATATTTATGAAATAAATAAATAAGAAATCAGTGAAAAGACACTAACTACTTGAAACTCCTGTTTTGTTTTCTTAAGCCCTTGACAATAGGAAAACTGTCCTATTTACAAATGTATGATTTAGACTTTTTACTATTATCACTATATTATTTTATTACATATATATAGCTCATTTTATATTATCTTATACATCTTTATCTTATTAATATAAATTAATAATATAAACTCACCCATTCCTAACATATAAGGATGTATTTATTACCCACATGAGTGTAATCCAAACCTGACAAGGGGGTGATTTTTGTCTGCTTTTATTCATTAATGATTCCCAAGGATCTGGAGTGGTACCATGCACACGGTAGGTATTTAACAACTATCTGTTAAGTGAATTGATGAATGGGCCAATACATGTAAGTCATATGGACTACCTTATAAAAAAAGAGATGCAAGTGATTCAGTAATTTTCTACCAGTCTGTTAAAAATGTCCACATAATTCCAGTGATCATATATTTTGAGTTGCGTTGAAATACACAACTCAGCTCAAGTGACCTGTTGTGCTTCTTTTACATATGGTGACACCTCAGTTATCCAAATATCACTTATAGAGTCCTCCCAACCTCCTAGGGCACAACTCTGAGCAAGATGCAAGAAAAAGGACCACTGAGTTACCACAATAGGTATTACAAAGCCTCTGTC
This sequence comes from Physeter macrocephalus, assembly GCF_002837175.3. Taxonomy (NCBI): domain Eukaryota; kingdom Metazoa; phylum Chordata; class Mammalia; order Artiodactyla; family Physeteridae; genus Physeter; species Physeter macrocephalus. The sequence continues at coordinate 68,759,782 of NC_041232.1, forward strand.
CCTATGAGTTATTCTAATAAATTTGGCTCTCTGGTTTTCTATATCTCAACAGAATAAAGAGATATAGAAAACTGAGAGCCATGGTGATATCAGAACAAATGGACATCCATATGCAGAAAAAAAATGTTGTAACCTCACATCTTACACAAAAATTAACCCCAAATAAATCATAGACCTGAAGGTAAAACACAAAACTAGGGACTTCTTGTTGGCACAGTGGATAAGAATCTGCCTGCCAATGCAGGGCACACAGGTTTGATCCCTGGTCCGGGAAGATCCTACATGCCGTGGAGCAGCTAAGCCCGTGAGCCACAACTACTAAGCCTGCGCTCTAAAGCCCACGAGCCACAACTACTGAGCCCACGTGCCACAACTACTGAAGCCCGTGTGCCCTAGAACCCGTGCTTTGCAACAAGAGAAGCCACTGCAATGAGAAGCCTGCGCACTTCAAGGAAGAGTAGCTCCTGCTCGCTACAACTAGAGAAAGCCCGCACACAGCAACGAAGACCCAACACAGTCAAAAATTAAAAAAAAAAAAAAAATTTTTTTTAACCACAAAACTATAAACATTTTAGTAGCAAACAAAAAAGAAAATTTTTATGACATTGGGTTAGTCAAACATTTCTCAGATACAACAGCAAAAGCATAACCTAAAAAGAAAAAATTAATACGTTAGAATTCCACAAAATGAAAACTTTTGCTCTGCAAAGGACATTGTAAAGAGAATGAGAAAACAAGCTGCAGATTGAGAGAAAATATTTGCATATCACATATTCACAAAGGACTTGTATCCGGAATATATAAGGAAACTTTAAACTCAGCAATAATTAAAGATACAACGCTATTTTTAAAATGGACAAATGATTTAAAGAAGCACTTCACCAAAGACCGTACCTGGATGGCAAACACTTAAAGATGTTCATTATCATTAGTCATTCAGGAAATGCAAATTAAAACCACAATGAGATGCCATTCCACACTCGTCAAAATGACTAAAATTAAAAAGTATCAATAATACCAAGTGATGGTGAAGATGTGAAGGAACTAGATCTCTCATACATTGTAGGTGGAAATGTAAATGGGATTGCCATTCTTCAAGGCCGTTCTTTAAAAAGTTTAAACATACATACACTTTCCATATAACCCAGCAATCCCAGGACAACTGCAAACTTACTTCACATAAAAACCTATCCACAAATGTTTCTAGCAGTTCTATTCATAATCACCCTAAACTGGGAAAAAACTCAGATGTCCTTCAATGGAGGAATGGGTAAACAAACTGATGTCCATCCTTACAATGGAATACTACTCAGCAATAGAAAATAATGGCTTCCTAGTGCATACAACAACTTGAATGAGTCTTAAAGGCATCATGCTAGGTGAAAGGAGACAATCCCAAAAGGTAACAGACTGTACGACACCATTTATACACCACTCTCTAAAAGACAAAACTGTGGGGACAGAGAACAGATCTGGGAGTGTCAGAGTTTAGGGATAGGAAGATACCAATCAGAGATACAGGAAACCATGAGTCAAAGAAAGCTCTCCCTCAGAGGCAAGAGACTCAGGCAACCCAATGAACCAAGCTGGATCACCTCGACACAGGGGTAAACACAAAATAGGCTGCAAGGAAAGAGGGGGTCCCCAACGGGAGCACAAGGGGACAAGGGGATGCACAGCCAGGGGCCAGCCAATTCCAGAGCAATTCTTTTCTTCTTTCCTGAGCTACCTGGTTTCCTTTCATCAGCCTGAGAATGGGATTTTAAGCGGCAGTCTCCTGCCAGAGTAGCCTGGAAGTATACAGTGATTTTTTTTTTTAAAGTAGATTTCTATGCCAAATGATTAATGTTAATATTTCTAACTCATAATAGGATACACTTCGTTTCTTGACAAAACCACTTACAAAGAATAGCTCATTTACTGACAAAGTTGCATAATTGATGTGCTACTATCTCTGCCTTATGATTTCTATAATGGCAGAATAATGAAGTATTATTTAGTTTAATACAATCACTGAAGCTTCTCGATGTTCTTGGAAGGAAGAGACACAAGCTAGGAACCTTTTAAAGGTATAATCAGTTTCTTATACAAGACTTTATATAAATAAAAAGTGGAATTAATTTAAATGGCAAGTGGTTCATTGTAGATCTTCATTATGTCCTAGGACTAGTGGTACCCGGAAAATTAGTCAACCAAGACTATTTTCAGATTATAGAGGCCGTGAGAATCTAGAATAGATCTATATAAAACAACCTTTTAAATAAGATTAGAGTTAAAGTGTATTATGAATTTTTTTGTTTCATATGACAGCAAAACTCAGTTAAGTGGGAGAAAAAAATAAAAGTAAATAATATTTAAAAAGGAACAAGAATAAGAGGTCAGAGTGGACTTTTCATTGACTCAAATTAGGTCTCTACCCAACTCCACCATCTGGCATTTGGCATTTGTCTGTCAGCAACATAATTTCTAAATGAGTTGACTGATTTTTAACCAAATTCAATACCTTCCCTAACAAAGAGTAATAAGATACGACTTAAATCCCTTTTGCAGCTCAGTTCTTTTCTTGCAACAGCTGATAGAAGCCTGTAAAACAATCCAACGAAGAAACTGTACCAGCTTGGTTTGCAAATAACTGCTTAATATTAACAAAAATATGTGTGTGAAAAAATATGTGTATGGCCATGGCTTATTTGCAAATCATGGTTACTACTATATCCCTGAACTAGGAGTCTCATTTGGGATAAACACATGCCGTAGCTCACAACCTTTCCCACATGAAATCTATTGAAAACAATGATATAACAACTTGAAAACTTGCCACAGAATCAAAGGGCTATAGATTTGAGCTGTGGCACAGGAGTCCCCGAGAGTTAGTGATTTCTCCATAACCTGCTGATTCTTTACAACCACTGGTGGAGAAAACAAGCGAAAATTGAAGCTGAAAATTTGGGTTGCACAAATTGGAAAATTAGAAGTTCTAGAAGATAAGTAAATTTATCTGTTTCAATGACAATGAAGCAATTGATAATAAAACATTTCAGAGTCTCCTTGGTCAAGTTATCAAATACAATCATTATCCAGGAGGTCACCTAGTTAGGATGGAGCCTTCATGTTGTCCAGTGGAATTCCTGAGTAAGAATGGAGCTTGTGTCCTCTATGGGAGATAGAAAGCAGTTACGCTCTTCAAGTTCAGCGTCACAGCAAAGGAAAGATATTCATCCAACATGACTTCAGAAAGGATGTAAATTCCAGGGATGCGTAGGCTACAAATTGTGGGGCAAAGGAAGTGCAGAGAAAATATAAGAAGCAAGGGAGGAAAGGTGTCAATTGTTAGAGACTGTAACGGTGGTGCAGTCATGTTAATTAAAGGGTTCCACTAAATTTTCTGGGCTATTTTCAAAATGTGTGAGTGTGTCATGTTGTACCAGTTGGATCTTTTAAACTGAATCCTAGAATTAGAATAGGAAACTCAATAAACACAATGCATCTGAATTTAATAAAACACCCGAAACTAAAGTGGTTTCCTGAAACGTGGTTTGAAGAATTGGATTGAACTGGGTCAGATGGAGGCCAGCCACAGAAGCAGAAATTTGGCCAGGGGTCCACACATACAATGGTGAACATAATCGACCAACTGCGAGGAAGCTGGGAATGAGGAAAAGAGGGTGAAGCTCTACTTGCACCAAAGATACTCATTTGGGTTTCAAAAGGCTCTGAAAGTATATATGTAAAATAATTAAACTTAGAATATTGAGTGGGAAAAGAAAACTGTTAGTTCCTTAGAGATGGCAGCAAATTCACACATTAGTTCTGGACAAGGCTATGGAAAAAAACACAAACTCTACACCTCAGCTTAACCCACCCTTAACTGCATCACCCCATTCTGTGTTCTTTGAACCCCTCTGATCTCCTATTTTAGTATTTATACTTTGAACCATGCCAGCTTACTTTTCAAATTATTACATCATATGTATTGAAAGCTTTCACATATAAGGCATTTAAAACTTATTTAATTCTAATGGCCCTATAAGGTAGAGATTATTATACTTTTTTTTAATAGATGAGGAACAGAGGCTTCAAGAAATGAATGGTCCATGGTCACAAAACAGGTACTACCCAGACCCCAGCTGTCAGTCTCCAGAGCCCAAGACCCTAACCCATAACTACTCCTTATTTTATTGTATCTTTTATTATACCATGTATTTAATAAGTTTTTTTTTAAGCTAGATAGTAGTAAAAACTTCATCTACTTTGTCCTGGTTCTCTTTCATATTGGACAAGCCATAGATATTTCAAAAGAACACAGAACAAGCAGCCCTCAGGCAGAATGAGAAATATATTCTCTTATTAGAATGTGGGAAACTGCCGGCTTGTAACCATGGTTCTTGGCGGAGGGGAGTTGGGGGGAAGCAGGCTTGGAGAAGCACCTAATGCCTTCCTAAGCACTGCTGGACTCATTTCTGAAGAGCAAATACCTTCCAGGGATGTTGGAAATCCTGTGAGGCTGAAGGGCCAAAAGAGCAAAAGAAGGGAGTTAGGGCTTAAAACAGCCTTTGGAATAAACCTCCTCTCTTCAATAAAATCAACATGACATAAATTGGGTCTTTGGATCAAACTTCAAAATGAGCATTCAGCAATGTCTCTGATCTTTGTAACATGTTTTAGCTTTCAGCTGTCACTCTGTGTTCAGCTGCTGAGGTCTCCAAATGTGATTGGTCCTTTGCCAGAAAATAATTGTACAGGTCCATTCTTAGCTTCTTTCCGAGTGAGATCTGTGTTCACAGGAAGGCATGTTGTTTCTAAATAAAGGCTCCATCTTATTAAATTCTTTAGCCTATATTTTTTTCCAGAGCGAAAAAGATTTTCAAGAGTTTTATTTTTCCTAGGGGGAAAAAATAACCTCCTAACTCTTGTCATGGCTATTCATGGCTCTGTGCCTGTGTTTTTTTGGTTTAGAACATGAAGGGGAGTTGAAAGCACCCAGATCAGCTGTTCTGCAACAGCACTGAGCACCTTTTGCTTCCATTTCCTGCTGGGACCCGCCTCCATTAAACTTTCCAAGGGTAGGTTTGCCTATATTCCCAGAGTTAAAGAACATGATATTTTACCCAATTTAAACAAGGACCCCATAAAAGCCAATACGGCAATATGCTCTCCAAAGGGTTTCCTGACCTCAGCAGCCTTGAAATTAGCCACGTGCTCTAGGAGACAGTTAAGCAGGGAGTGGAGACTAGTCAAAAGTGACATGAGTCGAGGGATAATGGAAACCCCCTCCACACCCCAAATGATTTCCTTTATAAGTCAGCCCCAACTTGTATGAACAGAGTTTTCTTTCTTCGCAGAAAACAATTGCGTAAGTGCAACTACGCTCGGGAGGGATCCAACCATTTTCAGTCATTAATAACTTAATGTGAATTAATCCAGGGCTTTGGAGAAAATTGGACATTGGAAAGACAAAGAGTCATCCACAAAGCATTGCCCCAGCAATGGCGGGGAGTAGATTGTTGGTCTCTTGGAAGATGCATTTAAGTGGTGTTTGGGATGGGGCTGGTGAGAGATACCTACAAAAGGAGAAATACAAATAAGGAGAAAGTAGGCGCGACTTCCCTGACAGTCCAGTGGTTAGGACTCCGTGCTTTCACTGCAGGGGGCACAGGTTCAATCCCTGGTCGAGGAACTAGGATCCCACATGCCACGTGGCACAACCAAAAAAAAAAAAAAAAAAAAGGAGAAAGTAGGCAATTTGCCTACTGCACAATTTTAGTTCAACCCTGAATAAAACCATTTGACTTCCAGGAAACCTGCATAAGGCTATGATTCCAATGATGATAACTGCAGAGTTTGAAAGCAACCAAAGAACTTAGGTTTTGTTTGTGGCTAATTTGCAATACTTGAGTGACTACAATATACAGATTCTAAAAGCAAGTCACAGAGGCCCGAGTCAAAGCCCCAAGTAGCCTTGCAGCTTCCTGGGCAGTACCAGACTGGAGTTTGTCCTCTAAGCAGGGAAGCTGAATGGGGACAGAGTACACCCGCATTTGGTCAGGTTAGAAGCACATATACCTTATGATCCTCCCCACCTCATGGAAAACCTTAACTGAATTTGTGAAGGACAGACAGAGGAATTACCGGTAATATCTTCCCTTCTCCACAAATCTATCATTAATCTCCAATTCTATTTTCTTTGGGATGGAGTTCCTCGGTCAAGGGCAATGAATGCAATTACAGAAGGATTCCAGGTTCTAAAACATCCAGGGGAAAAAAAATCTAAAAAGTTATTTGTTGATGATGTATTTTCTATTTCAATCTTTCTCACATCTCCTGCTGCTAGCTCACTCCCTGCCGCTTTAGTGTGGTTATCAAAAGCAGAGTTTGCAGGATTCAAGCTCAGCCAAAGCAAACAGACCCAAAATTGGAGATATGATTTCTCTTAATCCAAGAGTAGTAATCCAATTTATTTGATGTGAATGCTTTAAATTTCATCAGCTAAACTAGCAGCGTTAGGGTTTGGCCAAATGACATCTAGCAAAAGCAGTCCATGAGGTGTTGACCACTTGTGAACAGGATGATTCTCCTCTTAGAAACACATGTGTTGTGCTAGCTTTTCACGTTGGTGGCTGGCTAGCGCAGTTGGTGATAGAGAGGTTGAAACCACCTGGGAGGGCTGTCTTTGACTGTGATGTCCTGTATCCCCTGCCTGACCAGCCATTGCATAAATGTAGTTGCTGATGACAAGAGAGTGAGGAATGGTGGATGAATTGGTGCGTGTCTATCTTCACAAGTGGAGACCTCTTGGGCCAGAGTGCAATCTACTTTTCATGAAGCTAGTGTAATATTTGAATGGAAGAAGAGATTACTTGGTCAATGTCCCTGATATTAAGCAAGACGGAATCTCTCCTACTGCTTTATCCACAATACAGAAGGAATAGAGACTGCGTCCAGATCTTATGGGTTCATTAAAAGTTTTGCATTTATTTAAAACTACTTTCAAGGCTTTGAAAAGTAGCAACATAAATAGAATAGCATCAAATGGGACAAAAGAGCTCTAATTTACTAATCTACTGACCTGGGTTCTAGTAATTCTCTGCCCCTAACTATAAATAATTTCTGTGATTAAGCCTAAGTCTCCAGGTGTGAAATAGATTCCTAAAGCCTTTATAATGACCAATTTTAGAGTTAATTGAAGTAACTTTTTTTGTCCATTTTATATTGCTAGATTCCTATTATTATCATGTTTAAAGAGTCATTCCCAATTTTGTTCAAACTAATTTCTATGGTAGTCAAAAATACAGAATCTAACGTTCACAAGCCCAGCAATGGTGGGGAATAAGTTGTTGGTCGCTTGGAAGATGCATGTAAGTAGTATTCAGGACAGGGGATTGTGGGAAATACCCACGAAAAGAGAGCACAAATAAACAGAAAGTAGGCAGTTTGCCTACTGCACAATTTTAGGTCATCCCCGAACAAGACCATTGGTATCATTTACTTAACTACCCAGGAATCCTGTATAAGGCTCTGATTTCAATGACAGCCACAGAGTTATTGGGCCATGATATCATGCCATGGCCAAAAGTATGGTAAATCAATTTGGCTTGATTATTTCCTCCCTTGTTCTTTTATACCTTTGGTCTGTGGGCCAAATCAGTCTACTTCCTGTTTTAGTCAATAAAGTTTTATTGGAACACAGCCACACTATTTCCTTATGAATTGTCTATGGCTGCTTTCCTACAACTATAAGAGAGTTGAAGGGTTGTGATTGGGACTATATGGCCCGCAAAGCCAAAAATACTTACCATCTGGTCCTTTGCAGAAAAAGTTTGCCAGCCCTGTTGTACACATTTAGATCTATATTCACTGTCTTTTCATTGCAATATATAATGGTTTCTCTTATTTTTCCTTGGACTTTTGGCTTCACATCTAATCAACATCTTCGACCTCATTAATGTCCCCACTCTTCTTTCAGTTCATTCTAGGGTCATGCTTTATTTGTTCATGCAATCTTTTCTTTCGACCTGGACTCATCTGCCAATTTAATATCAGCCAACATTCCTCCCTTTAAAACCCTCTTGGAAAGTTTGTCCTGGAAGAAGATTTCAGTGACAATGCCTGATAGTTAACGTGCCCTTAGTCTGTGCTGCGTTGTTCTGAATTCTTAGGGCATTTGTAGGGATAAATTGAAAATTGTTCAGGGTCAGAGACTAGGTCCTTTGTTACATTATATATACAGAACTGCCTAGAGCCACCAATGTTTACAATGCTATGTAAATTACTTTTATTTTCTGTTGTGGACAATTCTTCTCCACGAATTCTCTTACTGACCCCCAAACCAGGCCTATCCAAAAGGATTTCCATTTCTAAACAAACTTAGTTCTAATATATATTTGAATTTGTTGCCTCAAAAACTTTGTATACTTCTTTTATAGAACTTTACAGAATGATGGCTGTACACAGCACCATTGAAGAGCCTTGTTCCCAGTTGAAAAATGAAGAAATTTAAGCTTGGGAGCTGACCTGTGGCCTTCACTAGAAAACTTGATGACATCTATTACCATATGTAATTGGGTAATAAAGCATGGCTCATAGTAGCTTTAAATATGGTAAAAGAAAGCAACCAAAATTTGCTTCAAACATTGTAGAAGAATACAAATGTAGTATAAAAAGTAATTCGCCATTGCATTGTTTACCATCGTTAGCCTGGTCTGACTCTCTTGATGCCAAAGATAAACATATAAGGAACAACTATGCTGAATTTTGTCCTTATAAAATTAGGTCTGGTGCTAGAGACACTTGCAATTTCACAAATATTAGGAAAAATACATAGACACACACATAGTATTGATTTGCCATCTAGCTGGAGTTGTATTTCCTATAATGGAGATGTTCTTCAAAGGCACCTACTTTTCCTCACCTAGTAAGAGAAAGGCATGCTGTCTCAGAATGCAGGAGGTGATAATTCTCTTTGGGAACATAACTGTTCCCATATATGAGGATTGACTCTGTAACTTTGGCCACTGTGACCAGAAGGAGCTCAAACAAATGGCATTACCAGCCTGACACACAAGTTTAATGATCAAAAATAAGAAATGTCTGGTATTTCTGGCTTTCTTTCACAAAAGTTCTTAAATGTAGAAGTGTAATAACCACCCAGTAGTAGACACAAATTCATTTAAAAAATATTGAATGAGCGGGGGCAAAGGAGTAAGTGGAGATAAAAAGATAAAAAGCTGCTGGTGCTGTAGTCATATCACAGGTTCTATTATTTGTGAGATAATTTTACTGTATCTTATCCACCAAAGGAATTACTATAAGAAAGTTAAGATAGCATTCAATCCCAATGCAGATTCCCCCCCATAGGAGGAAATTAACCCCTGTTTGAGCACTTCCAGAGGCAGCATGGGAAGTTTGTTATAAAGTTTTTTGGTTTTCTCCGTGGTCCAAGTTTTATCATTTGTAACTAAACAGAAAAACAAAATAAGTTCTGGTAAACCCTTGACTTTGTACTTAGGATAGTCATGAAGCATTGTTTCAGTTTCTACTCTGAGCTAGGGATCTTGGTAGCTACTGAGGATATGAAGAAGGATGTAGCATAATACTATAGTTCATGGTTAATTGTAGAGAAGGCAAATAAATAATCGCAATCAATGTAATTATGAGCAAAGTGCTATGGGGTCACAGAGAGTAGAAGAGATTTCTCGGAAGAAGTCTCAGATAAGCTGCCTCTTAAAAGACAATTAGGAATCTGGGGGTAAAGAATTTAGGGGAAGGCATTTCTGGACATAAGAAACATCATGGGCAAGAACATGGAGATCTAAAAGAGGGCAACACAGTCAAGGAAAGGTCAACAGTTTGGAGTTGCTTGACCTAAGTAAGGTATGTGATTAGGAAGACTGAAGAAGGAAGGTTAATCTCAGATAAATCGGGATCAAACAGAAAAACAAAAATCTTTGTCCATTTTCAAACAATTTAACTTTAAACATCAGGCAATAGGGCTCCCTAAGCAAAGGTGTACCTTGAACAAATTTATATCTTGGAAAACATTTTTAGGGTATGTATAGAATATAACTAGAAGGTAGAAAGCCTGGAGACAGAATCCAATGCAAAGATAGAACAGTAAAGATATAGACTCATAGGCTAGTTTGGTGATGGGCATGAAACTTGTAATGAAAATTGAAAGGAGGGGATAGATTCAAGAGATATTTAGATAATAAGATAAATGGAAGATGGGGAAGAATTGGGTAATCAGTGCTGAGGCAAAGAGTGAAGTTAAAGGATCACTAAAGATTCTAGCTGAGATTCCTAAATTGTATTGCAATAAAAGTGGACCATAGAAGAAAGGAATGAGGAAAACGTGAGTTGGTTTAAGATGTGTTGAGGGTGTGGCCCCTTAGGAATGTTGAGACAGAGTTGTCTGGATGTGCACTGGAAGTATAGGTCTAAATCAGCAGAGAAGAGGGTGAATGTGTTTATTTCAGAGTTGGCATTATTTGGTGACGGTTGAAGCCTTTAGAGTGAATGAGATCCTCAAGAAATATGTGCAGAAAAAGAATCAGAACCAGGACCAAAAATCATAAATAAATCCATAAGGACTATCAAATGTTGAGGAACAAAGATATATAGGCAGTGAAAAAATCAGAAAAGGAGAGGAGAGACACAAGGGACCCTGGAGTGGCCTTACTGAAGTCAGAAAGGAGAGTTTTAGGGTCATGTCATCAATGTCAAACTGTAAATGATAAATACAGTTTAAGTGGGACAGGTACAGGTACTATAAAGACAAAATTAAGAAAATATTGGTACCCACCCATAAAAATTCAGAGCAAATGATAGTGGTGGTTGAGTGGGGTACAGGTGCTGGAGGTGAGAGCCAGATTGCAGTGAAGTGAAGAGAGCAGAAAATGTGGGGAAATAGAGACAGAGGGTTCAAATGGTCTCAGATGATTTCCAAGAAGCTTGCGTTTTGAACTATAAATTCAAACAAGAACACTACCATGAAAGTGTTAAGCAGTAAGAATTGAGCGAAGGGGAAAAGATCACATAGAATCTGAGAGCTACAGGGCAAGCTCTGTGGGTCCAGAGACCGCGTGCTTATATGATGCGGCCTTTGCAGGGCCAGCCTCATAGGCATGCGACTTGGGCAGTGGTACAGGGCCACCTGCTTAGAAGGACCCCACACTCCATTTAATGCTCTGCCCTCTTGATCTTGAAATTCTTAATAATTTTTGAGCAAAGCACCACCGTTTTATTTTGCACTGGGTCCCATACATTATATAGCCAGTTCCGGGCCTTTCATCTCCCACTTGGCCCAAAGTATAGCTGACTGGTGTGTAACTCAGATGACCTGCCAACCTCTGACTATGAAGATGGTCAAAAGTTGAACTCCTTGCCTTCCTTTTTGTTACTCTAAGAGTTTCCAGATCCAATTTTTCCATTAATTTCAACAAGGACATAATAATTGCTAACACGCTTTGAACAGTTACTATGTGCGAGATTGTTCTATGCATTCTATACCTGCAATTCATTTAATCATTACAACAATCCCATGAGTACATACTGTTATCACTATTTTTTTAAATGAGCAACTAGAGGCAGAGCACGGTGAAACAACTTACAAGGTCACATGATTCCTAAGTGGTAAAGCTGGGGTTCAAAACCACACACGGTCCCAGTGCATAGTCTGTGCACTTGAGCACTCAATTCAGTTGTCTTCCTTCCCTGGGTTCATGGTTATGGAGACTTTTCTTACCTCTGCCTCTGTCCTCATGTAACATACAGTCTGCCACCTGAAATCTGCTCCACATACAGCTGCTGCTTCCCTGTAGGAGGAAAACATTCTTCTCTCCACTTTAAGCATAAAGACCTCCTGCATGTGAGTTTAGGGATCCATATCCACTAAAATGTCATGAATTGGTGCACACCTCTCTCCCATGCGGGAAGTGATAAGACCATGAGACTGGGGTATGGAATGGATTATGGTCCCCATCCCATGGTCTCTGTCTCTTCCTCTCCTCCCTCTCCTCGACTCATGCACTTGGATGTCGCCAGAAATTTTAGTTCTCGTCCAGAAAAGTTGAAACTTGGATCTAGCCCATTCCCTACACAAGCATCAGATTGAACATTTGGTCACTGTTCACAGAGAGTTTTCCCATTACTTCTCTCTCCCAATGCTCCCATTTTCTCAGAGTTAAAGTAAGGGAGATCACACTTACAAATGGAATATAAATTAGTCAAACTCGTAGAAGCAGAGAGTAGAATGGTGGCTCCCAGGGGCTGGGGGGAGGGGGAAAGGGAGGATGTATGTCAAGGGGTACAAACTTTCAACTCTGCAAGGTGACTCAGTTCTGGAGATCTAATGTGACAGTAGGTAACAATACTGTGCTGTATACTTGAAATTTGCTAAGAAGGTAGATCCTAAGTGTGATCTCCCCACCAAAAAAAAAAAAAAAAAAAAAGGTAACTGTGTGAAGTAAAGGATATGTTAATTTGTTTGAGTGTAGTGATTATTTCACAATGTATACACATCAAATCACCTAGATGTACATCTTAAATATCTTACAGTTTTAAAAAAGAACGTAATTAGGGCAAGTTTTTTCTGGAAGGCAGTTTGGTAAATGTATTAAAAATGTTTAAAAACACACACACAAAGTAAGAGAGGTCACTAACAAGATTTGCAGAATGGGATTGGCTAAGATAGAGTCCATCAGCATTTCTATGGAAAAAAAAAAAATCATTGCAGAGATGAAGGAAGAGAGACCAGGGAGTGGACTTGAAACTTCTCAGCACTGAATCCTTTTGAGGAAATGAATCTTTGGAAAAACGCCAGTACCTATAAAGGCATAAAGCAGTATTTTAGCAATATTAATTTATCATTTCAAAATTTTACAGCTATAACATTGGTTCCTTACAAATTCCGTCAAAGGGGCCATGAAAGTATTTCTAGAAGCATAAACATTTTGAGTTTTTTAGTGAAGCTTCTGTATGGTAATTTAAGACTTAGTTCAGCCTCAGCATCCATGGGATTCTAATACAGTATTTTTTAAAGTTTTGAAAAACACCTTCATTTTTTTTAACTTTAAAAAAAATTTATTTTATTGAAGTGTAGTTGATTTACAATATTGTGTTGATTTTTGCTGGACAGCAAAGTGATTCAGATATATATATATATATATGTATTACATTCTTTTTCCTATTCTTTTCCATTATGGTTTATCACAGGATATTGAATATAGTTCCCTGTGCTATAGAGCAGGACCTTGTTGTTCATCCATTCTACATACAATAGTGTGCATCTGCTAATCCCAAACTCCCAATCCAATCCTCCCCAACACCTCCATTAAAAAAATATGGACTTAGCCTATAACAAAAGATCTCAAGTTGGTGCTAAGGAGAAAAACAACAACTGTTCATGCTTGTGGCTACCTTTCCAGGAAAGGTAAGAGAACTAAAATGTATTGGACTTGACGGAGTGTTAGGTAAACAGAGCCCTGAGTATTAAAGTTTAGGCTCTAGTGATTAGGAGGGAAGTACAGGATAATAAGCCCAACAGGGTGTCCCTCAAGGTACTTTAGACTCCGACTGAGTTTACTATCCAGTATCACTATGGAAGTATATGCCTGACTACTTTTATGGTGCCATTTAGAACTTTAAATTAGGCTCTTACACTTAGAAAAAGGTTACTAAATTACTCACCCTGTGAGGTTTTCCTTGATTAGCATAATTCCACCCATTCCATGCCTTATCAAGAATATGTTTCCTTGGTGGGCACGTGTTTGGAAGAGACATTCAGGGGTATATTTTCACAGTATCAAGTCTATGCTGAGATACCCACCTTTAACTGACACGAACGGCAAACTTTGGGATAAAATCCCTTTGCATAATTTGCAAAGGAAACTTTTCAAATTTCACACCTTTCCCTTTTGATGAGCAAGGGAATGTTGATAGCAAATGACAATCTATTTATTCTTCCCCTGGCTTTCCACTAAAGGCTTTTCTTTTTTTAATCACCTTCAATTTCAACATTTTATTCCGAGAGAGAATGTGTAGATACCAATGGTTGGTGCCCTAAAGCTGGAACCTTTTCCGTGTAGAATTCAAGATTCTGTCCTAAGTGGTAAGAAAGCTAGCGAGAGAAGCACACATGTCCATAACTAGAAGCGGGGTTATCACAAGGAGAAAGGAGGTCTCAGTAGTCCCACCGCTTAACATGAATGGTGTCTCTGTCTGTGAGCCTTTGGGAACTCCTGGCTTCATTTCTTTTTGTTCCTCAGTATCTCAGGAGAACACCAAGAAGTTCCTGAGCCCACACTAGGTGGCAGCATGGTATACTGGTCATGTGGGGAGAGCTGAGGCCCCAGCAGCCAGAGCCCACAAGGCTCAATCACAGAACACACACACGCACACACACACACACACCTACACACACACACACGACTTCTAAAGGGTCCCAGCTTCTCAAGTGTCATCTGTGACTGTATTTTACCTGGCAACGTGGTTCTCAGTGCTGGAAACTTCACCCTAGGATTTCTTCAAACATGATTAAAGGACTTTTACTCTGTGCAGTCCCGATCCTAATCTCATCCTCTGATGCCTGTGGTTTTATAATGTGAACAAGGTCTGCAGTTGCTTTCTGTACACTTTGTGAGCACCCAAAAGGTCCTTTCCATTCAATTCCTGCAACCTTGTCCACTGGGTGTGTTTGAACGCTTCCCTAGCAGAACTATTTCATTTAAAAATGACTTCCAGTCACAGCCGGGTTCAATATTTCTGTCTCAAGAGGAAAAGTCAAACCTGAATAGGACCTATGCTCAGAGCAGGAGCTCTCACCCTACAATTTCCGAGGCTTGGGGAGAAGAATCTGCTCACAGCATTTTAGAGCTGAGAGTTCATCAAAGCCAGTCAATCTCGTTTGACAGGTAAGGAAACTGAGACCCAGAAATCTAGCTTTGTCCAAGGCCGCACAGCTTGTTAGAAGCCACGCCACAACTGGAAAACTGGTTTCCTGACACCCTGTCCGGGGCCTTTTCCATCACTCCCTGGGTGATTTATAGAGAGTCATAAACACACAGCAGATGGAACCTCAGAACCCCCCTTCCCACTGCTGCCCACCCCACCCCCTGGCAGCTCTGGACCCCTCAGGCCAGCCCAGCCTGGACATCCCACCTCTCTGCCCCCAGGATCCTTCTCTTCATGAGCAGGAAGGTGGAGGGACAAAGAGAAAGCAGAGAATCAATATTCATTGGGAACTTGGATGACAGATACAGAAGTACTGAAATACTGCAGCTCTTCTTTGGCATTTCCTTTTGACCAGAAGAAGGAAATACCAGAAATCTCATAAGCCAGCCCATTTGGGCAATTTTTTTATACTCAGTATTCATATATTTCACATTTTTCTCCAAACCTTTGAGTACTAATTCAAACCGTCCAGCCTCCAGGTTCCCTAGGGGTTCACCTATCACTAAATAGTGTTGATTTGCAAAACACACAGATTCTTTTCATAGAACAGGCTCTTCTTTCATGACTTTCTTCAGATGCTGCGCCTTTTCCCAATTAAGCGATGGCCCAGCTTCTCTCTGGTTAGGATTACAAACAAACACCACCACCCTTTGCCTCTGCTCCAGCCACCCCTCCCTTCACTTTGACACATGGTTCTTTTGATCTCAACCCCAGACCATAGCAACAGGTTCCTAATTATTCACCAGCCATAAATCATGGCAGTAATGTGGTCCTTGCTAAGGAAAAGTATTCTGGGGCCATCAGAGTCTGGAAAACTTGGTGTGTTTAGTGTTTTCAAAAGCAAAGCAGTAGGGGGAAGGAAAGCAGGAAGAGAAAGGATGTTTAAAATGTTTGTCGAAATAGTTGCTTTGATCTTAAACCCTCTCCCAGAGGAACTCAAGAGTCTGAAAACTCAGTCTATATTTTTTCATATTTGGAGGGGAAATGAAATCCACAAACCCACACTAGAGGCAGGTGTAAGTAGGGCCTCCTACGGTGAAGACCAAGTACATTTCCAAGTCATCAGAGCAAACAGAATAAACATTTCTTTCCATCTACCTCTTAATTTTGTTAATTTAATTTTAGCTACTCACTTATGGGAAATCTCTTTAATTCCTCCATGACCTTATTGAATGGTAGTTAATCTGGTTAAATTTGGCATTTTCACCAGGAAACTCTCTGCGAATCCCAAGTTTTTTGTTTTTTTTAATTTGCCCTGGGCCAGGATGTGCTTCCTGAGTCTGCAAAAATCCCAATAATGTCAGTAAAACGGGTCAATATCAGTCTAACCTGTGGCCAGACTATGTGAATATAATATCATCTTGTTAATGAGGTTTGTGGGCTTCACTGAACTGAAAACCATTCCTCGTTTTATTTCAGGATGAGAAATGTGACATAAAGGTTGAGAATAGGCTATAGACATACTTCCTTTGGTAAATTCTTCCTCAGAAATAAATAGAAAATATGACAGGCTTTTTTTTTTCCATTTAATTAGTCACTCTACTTGGCTCTAACATGTGGACAAGACTGGGCTGGAGTGAAATTGTGAGGTTTGTCTTTGTTCAAGAAATAGTTATCGAAGATCTACTCTGGGCTAGATCCTGGGGTGATGACAGCTATGAATTCAAGAGCAGACAAGATTAATGCAACTATTTATCAAGGTGCATTAGAACAGGGGCTCCAGACTAATGCATAGTCTAGAGCAGAGGTTGGCAAACTTTTTCTGTAAATGCCCAAGTAGTAAGTATTTCAGGCTTTGCAGGCCGTACAATCACTATGTTCTAGATTCTGCCTTATAGCATGGAAGCAGCCATATGCGACACATAAAGAAATGAGCATAGCTGTAATCCAATCCAACTTTATTTTAAAACACAGGAGGGGGCCCAAATTTGGCCCATCGCCTATAGCTGGTAACTCCTAGTCTAGAAGGAGACACCTTTAAGTTTAGAGAAAATTACAAACCAAAGTGATAACTGCAATGAAGAGGAAAGACAGAGGACTGGGTGAGCTCAGAGAAGGGCAACTGGCCTCATTGGAGGGTTAATGGAAGGCCTTCTGGGGCAAGTAATCACTAAGGTAAGACCTGCTGGGTTGGTAAGAGTCAAACTAGAGAAGGGAATTGGGGAAGGCGTTTCAAGGCAAGGGAATGGCACATGTCACAATTCAGAGGATGGGAACTGAAAGAAATTCTGGATCACTGGATTGGAGAGAGCAAGGGTGGAAAAGATGAAGTGAAGCTAGAGTCATACAGTAGAAAGAGGCTCATCTGGAGGAAAATGAAAAGTCCATGAAAGATCCGAGCCAAATGCCAGAGAGATCAGGCACATTAAAGAGACCACATTGGCACTTACATAACAAATGTTTTCAGGACCCTTTTAGGAACCTCACTGCTTCCATATGCAAACAGAAACAGAAAAGCCTTTACTGCTTTACCTTCTCTCCAAAGGTGCTCCCAGGGACAACTGAATGCAGTACGTGGAATTCCTCCCTCAGCATCTGTATCTTAATAGGGATCAAAGCCTTGGCTAAATGGATGACGTTCTAATGGTAGAATTTCAAGCAACAGCCCATGCAGGGAAAAGGATTTTGTTGTTGGAGGAGAAGAAGAGAGAGATTAGAGCAATTTCAGCCCCCTTGAAACCATACCACATAGTCTTTTCTTTTTTTTTTTTTTTCACCAAAGCATAAGGTTCTACTTAGGGGTTTCCCTTGTGCCAAGTTTTCTAACTCATTTGTTCAGTTGGAGCCTCAGAAATAAAGAGATTTTACTTTAACCAAGTGACATTGATCCTACGAACCCCTTGAAATGAGGCCCTGAGGATACTACATCATTTCTGTAATACTCTTACCAAAAATGCATAACCTCATTGTAACCATGAGAAAATATCAGATGAACCCAAATTGAGGAGCATTCTGCAATACGAACCAGTACTTCTCAAAAGTGTCGAGATCACAAAAGACAAAGACTGAGGAACTGTCACTGATTGGAGAAGGTGAAGGAGAAATAACAAATAAATGCCATGTGGGATCCTGGATTGGATCCTCAAACAGAAAAAAGATCATTAGTGGGAAAACTGATGAGATCCCAATAAAGTCTATAGTTTAGTTAATAGTACTAGACCAATACTATTGGGCTGGTTTTAACAATTATGCCATAGTTTCGTTAACATGAGGGGAAGCTCGGTTAGAGGTATACAGGGAACTCTTATTATTTTTGCAACTTTTCTCTAAGTCGAAAATTGGATGAAAATAAAGTTTATTTTTAAAGAAACAGATTTCTTATTAAAATAATCCTGCTATAGTCTCCCATTCTAGACAAAAAAGACTGATAGTATGTTTCCTTGTCAAGTTATTGATTTCTCTGTTAATAACCATGAAGATTGCCAATCAGCTTTTATATTCTTCAGATCTCAGAGCACCAAAAGTCATCGTACGAATAAAATAGAGAATCTTACCACTTAATCACTGATGCATGTGGAATCTCCCCTTCCATTTGGTGCTGACCATAGCCCGCAGAAGCTTCCCCATCTAATGCCACCTCTTCCTTTCTTTCCCTTGTGGTCTTGGGCCAGTGGTTACCCAATGCTGTGCCTGTTTCTTCAATGAGTAACAGAACGGTTCCCTGCTACTTCACAGGGTTTGTGGAGGAGTATTAGAGTTCTGCACACTGCATGGCAGAGTTTTGTCAAGTATAGAATCCTGGATGGGGAGTCAGGAAACCAGGATTCTTGACCCAGTTCTTCCATTCTTAGGCTCTGGAGTCTTGGGTAAATCACAGGTAAATCACTGACCTGAGATTCCTAACCCATAAAATCCAGCCTTTTCAGGCAAGATCTAAGATCTATATCAGTAATTCTTACACTCGCCTAGGCTTTGGAATCATCCAAGAAGCATTTTTTTTTTTAATATTGGTGCCTGGCCCCCCTCATATTTCCTGATTTAACTCCTTTCGCATGCAGGCTGGGCAACCAGAATTTTTTTTAAACCTCCCCAGATTAGTACTGATGGGTAACGAGGCTTGAAGACTACTGATCTAGATGATCTCTAAATTCTAACCTTCTAGGGATTATCAATAATGATAATTTAAACAAGATGAGTCAACAAAACTAGCTCCTGGAAAGTATTATCTTACATCTAAAGGAATCCTGGCCGTGGGTAGATAAGACTACAGTAAGAAACACTTTCCATCCTTTCCTCAAGACTCTGCTGTCTGTGCTTGTCTGATGTGTTATCATCTTGACTAATGACTTACACAAAGAACTGTAGTATTTGGCTTGTGGAATATGCCCTGAAGAAGATGAAAAACTATGTACAGACACTTTAGAACAGGGACGTCATTTTTCTATCTTCAGCACCTCTGTCACTGTGTCCTCTTTCTGTCACTTCCCTTTCCTCCTTCAGCTCCATATTCCACAATCTACACTGATATAGAGATTTACATTTAAAATAAGGTGAAAATGGCTGACATTGGTGAAGTGTGTCTATTTGGCGGGGGCTGAGGAAGGAAGAAGGAGAACATTGTACTGTTTAAAAGACAGCAAGTACTTAAAGCAGGAGGAGCAAATCCAGTGCCCACAGGAAGGCCAACCTGGCAGACAGGCAATAGGTAAGTGGGGCCTCCTGGGAATCAGAGAGCTCATGGCCTTCCTAATGGTCCCCCCGAAGGGGTCAATTTTACTCTGCTCCAGCCAATTGTGGCTGGATCATGTTGGCTCAGCCATGCCAGAACTTTTGATTTTCAAGGGAATCAAAAATCCATGATTGACTTGTAAATGTTGAAAACCAACTTTCTAAATACATACAAACACTATGTAGGCCAAATCAAACACTTCTACAGGCCAGATCCTGGCAGTTTGCCATCTCTCCTTTAAAGGTTAAAAAGTATGATAGGTAGAATTGCAGGTAAAACTTAAGAGTGAAAGAGGTGTTTTGTTTTGTTTCATTTTGTTTTGGGAGGTGGTAATGTAGGAGCCTTTCGGTTGCCCTAAGACAGGTCAGGCCCTCTCAGTCCAGGCTTGTTGGGAGCCCACTGAGATGGGAACTAGGTAAACCAGAACAGATGCAGAAGCTGACCCTGGTGAGAGCAACATGGCAAGACACCACACAGGGTCCAAGCTCAGATGTGGCTCAGGTAATCATCAATGGCCAGTGCAGCCCATTTGGCAGGTAGGAGTTTGAGAGTCAGAGGGTGTGGAGGTCAGGGGATAGTCAGGCTAGATCCACGTGATTCTGAGATGTATCAGTTCTGCTGGATGCCTTCCAGCAGATGTGATAAGGTAGGAAAATTCTAACAATTCAGGTAAGGAAGGAAGAAAAGAAGGAAAGGGTGTCTTGCCCCAGTTGGAAGGGCTACCATTGAAAGAAGGGCTCAAATCAATAATAAAGACTATATAGACCAAAGCAAACACTTCTACAGGCCAGATCCCACCTGAAGGGGAGATAGTAAGGTATCCCATGGACTGGAGCAATGGTAGCACAGACACAGGAAGAAGCAGTGTTCAAACTTTAAGGCTGACCTACAGCAACAAAAGCAATTGGGTTGCCATGGCTCACTGCAAATCAAACCTATTGGGCAAGATTTTTAATTCCAAGCCCTACCGGTTGTGAGACTGAGACTTTAATTTTTGCCCTGGTCAAGACTAGAAACAGAATGGAAATTGACCTTGGTTGTACAGGTGCAGCTCATTTGACCAGTAGAGATCTGAGTATGAAAAGGGCAGAAAAAATGAGCACGTCCCAATACCCTGAAGTCACCCCAGGTGGATAGCTATCAGCTCCGCTATGTTCAAAATACTTGAGAGAGAGAGAGAGAAACTTGATACCATCTACCTGTGCCAGCTCTGTCTTAGGTCACTGTGAACCTTCAACCTTCAGCTTTACTTATTCACATGTGAATCTGGTTTCAGAATACCAGAGATCAATGTTAGATAGACTATTCCAGAAGCAGTTCTGAGAACTACCCAGTTGTCTTTGCAGTGGGTTTGTTTGTTTGTATGTTTTGAGATTTCTGATTTTTTTTTTGATTTTTAAAAATTGAAGTATAGTTGATTTACAATGTTTCAGCTGTACAGCAAAGTGATTCAGTTATACATACATATGTATATATACTTATATATATTCTTTTTCAGATTATTTTTTATTATAGGTTATTACAAGGCATTGACTATAGTTCTCTGTGCTATACAGTAGGTCCTTGTTGTTTATCTATTTGATATACAGTAGTGTATATCTGTTAATACCAAATTCCTAATTTATCTTTCCCTTTAGATTCCACATACAAGTGTTATCAAATGACATTTGTCTTTCTCTGTCTGACTTACTTCACTTAGTAAGTAATGATAATCTCTAGGTCCATCCATGTTGCTGCAAATGGCATTATTTCATTCTTTTTTATGGTTGAGTAATATTCCAGTGTGTGTGTGTGTGTGTGTGTGTGTGTGTGTATCACATTTTCTTTATCCATTCTTCTATCGATGGACATCATTTAGGTTGCTTCCATATCTTGGCTATTGTAAATAGTGGTGGGTTTTTATTCTTTCCAAGAGTGAAAGGAAGCAAATGTGGATGGTTGTTCTTCAAAAGAGTAAATTTCTTAGCACAGTATCTACAAATTCCCATTCACCAAATGAATGCCATCCTCATTCTATTCTTGCTTTGGTTAACAATGCCATAGTGGTAAGAGCATAATGGAAAGAACTTTCCTATGAGTAAATTCTGGCTTCACTGCTTATTAACTGGAATTTGGGCAAGGAACTGTACTCTTTGAGCCTCAGTGTCCTTGTGTTTAAATGAATTTAACAACATCTGCTCTACTTACCAACCTCACAGGGTTGGTGAGAGAGTCAATGTGATAACTTGGTTAAAGAACCTCATATGCCAGCAATTGTTAACACAGAGGGGCAGTCTCTCCTGGAAAGAATATATCCACATTTCTAGGCATAGTGAAAAAGCACTGAAACTACAATTTTATTTAGAAAGCAACACTCAGTAAAACCTTCTATGTTGATTCTCACCTGGTGGCAGCTCCTCCTAGGCAGATAGGGCCATGACAAATATTTAGATTTTTTTCCAAAAGGGATAGGATTTTTGGGCTTCCCTGGTGGCGCAGCGGTTGCGCGTCCGCCTGCCGATGCAGGGGAACCGGGTTCGCGCCCCGGTCTGGGAGGATCCCACATGCCGCGGAGCGGCTGGGCCCGTGAGCCATGGCCGCTGGGCCTGCGCGTCCGGAGCCTGTCCTCCGCAACGGGAGAGGCCACAGCAGAGGGAGGCCCGCATACCACAAAAGGGATAGGATTTTGAAAAGTTGTATAACACTCACCTATGTAAATATAAGATTTTAGTTCTTTGATTTCCATTACACTTAGCATACTTATCTGCCTTGTGTTGACAAAGAGGTACAGATTATAAACAGGAGGCAAAGACTTCTTGTGTTGCTTTAATCTGGTGTTTTTGTTTGTTTGGTTGGTTGGCTGATTGGTTGTTTAAAGCAACTTTACACTTAAAACCTTGAACCTGACTCTCCTTTAGTACCCCAATCCTTTGAGAGACTTCAAAGGAAACCTGATAGGAACATGGCATTTGAGCAGGTAACCCCAAGGAATGGCAGTCTCACAGGAGGTTTATTTTATTTTATGTTATTTTATTTGGGAGACAGAGTTTTACAAATTTCATCCTCAATGGTAGAAACAGTTGCGTTGGCTTGACTGCAGCTGTGATAAACAGAGCATTCCTTGCTGCTTTGCACATAGATGTTTATGCATGGCCAGCACCGTTAACTCACACACCTACGGATTTCATAAAATCTGAGTGAAAACAATCAGTGCAAATGTTCAAATTCTGAGTCACACTTTAGAAATTTCAGGCCAAGCTCCACATCATTATAGTGAAAATGCTAACGTTACTTCTCTGTAAAACATTAATTTTTTTACCTGTCTTTATCTTTTTGTAAGCATTTGTTTCTCCCTGTATTTAAGGAAGAATTTCTATGATGAAAAAACCTTTTGGGGGAGGAGAACTGATCAATTTGCTCCTCTCCATTGTTTATAATTTATATGTCTGGGGGCAAGGTATCTTATCTTCCCCACTTTTTGTAAAATGGAGATAAATCCATAGTGCTTTGATGAGAATAAAAAGTGTCTCTCTCTCTCTCTCTCTCTCTCTCTCTCTATATATATATATATATATAAAACACATGGAATATCACAGTAGATGATTCATAAATAACTGTTGATTTCACTCTGAACTTTTTTTTCTTAACAACTCATCTGCTTCTATCTCACTTTGATTCTCAATTTTGTTTCTCAAATTTCAGGTCTAGAAGGGCTTAGAGGTAGAAGTAATCCATTACGACCCTAATTTTATAGACTAGGCAAGATGCTAGAGGCCAGAAAACTGAAGTAGGTTTCTACTTCATGGGATCTTGGGATCCCAAGATCCCATGAAGTCTCAGAACCAGGACTATCCATGTCTCCTGATTCCTAAACCAGTGATCTTTCCATGAAACAATATTTAACTATTTCTTCTATTAATCAGTAGAACTTATTTCAAGCCTACTTTGCCTAAAGTTATTTGTAAGACAGTGATATAAGTTTTTAATTTGAATATTTTATTTCCAACTCATGGGATCTTTTCAGTCCCTGGAGCTTCACTGTACTGCTGTCTTCAGCGTTCATGCCAATGAAAAGGCATGTATCAGAGGTTATTTACAACAGGTACTCTCGCAATAAACTATTCTTAGATGATCCACAGCATGAGTCAAGACTTCCAGTACCTATCACAACCACAAACCCTTCCAAGGACTCCTGTCCATAGCTGCTGCTGAGCAAGGCTGCCCTGGGAGCTTCCTTCCCTGTTCTTTGGCCATGGTTCTCTACTACTTTCTGCCCTCAGCTGATTGGAGCAAAGAGTGGGCGCCTGGCCAAAGGCAAACAACACATGGGCTTGTCAGCATCCTATGAAGAGGCCTAGAATGAAAGCTTTAACCAAAAAAGATGAAGATGAACAGAACCAGTTAGATTCTGCTTCAGGGAAAGAACAAATTAGTGACTAACAAGTGCTATAATTCATACTTTGCATATTACACAAACTCCAATACTATTCTATGGTAAAAATGAAGAAAATTGAGTCATGAATTCACTGTCTATAATGGTGGTGATATGAGTAGAAACTTAAAAACATAAACAACATGTTCATAAAAAACATAAAGCCATGGAGGAATTCCCTGGTGGTCCAGTGGTTAGGACTTGGTGCTTTCACTGCCATGGCCCCGGGTTCAATTCCTGGTTGGGGAATTAAGATTCTGCAAGCTGCCCAGCGTGGCCAAAAAAGAAAACAAAACAAAACTACAAAAATATATATATATATATAAAGCCATGAAATTGAAATGCATTACGTTTAAGCCTTGGTCTGGATATCTCAACAAACTAAAGAAAGAATAACATTAAAAAAATCTAGAAATATGAACCAGTGGATATCCTTAGGTCTTAAATTTTCTAATTTAGAAAAGTGTGATCTGTGTGGTGTTTCATGTTATAAAGGTTTTCAAACTTTAATCAAAGACATCTTTCCTGTCCAGGCAAAATACACACCATAAAAGATATCTCTAAAAGCCAGTGGTTAAGAATCCACCTGCCAATGCAGGGGACACGGGTGTGAGCCCTGGTCCGGGAAGATTCCACATGCCGTGGAGCAACAGAGACGTGCGCCACAACTACTGAGCCTGCACTCTAGAGCCCACGCACCACAACTACTGAAGCCTGTGTGCCTAGAGCCCATGCTCTGCAACAAGAGAAGCCACCGCAATGAGAAGCCCGTGCACCGCAAAGAAGAGTAGCCCCCACTCGCCGCAACTAGAGAAAGCCTGTGCACAGCAAGAAAGACCCAACGCAACCAAAAATAAATAAATAAATAAATAAATAAAATAAAATAAATTTTTAAAATAAGTTTTTAAAAAAAGTCTTTAATATTGCCAGTAACATTATCAAGAGAACCAAAGGATCTGTGTAAACATTTTGTAACAGTGATCTGAATATCTTAGTGAGGAGACTTGGAGAAGCCAAACTAGGTAAGAGAGTGAGGTTAAGAAGGGCAAACGGCACAGGATCCAAGGTCAGGTGTGGGCCAGCTGTTGTCCATAGCATATGTCAGCTGGAAAATTTCATGATCATGGATCAAATTGTCTTTATAATTTCATGAAAAATGCCATTTACATTTTGTTTTAAAATGATGGTTCTTTCAGACTACCATACCAGACTGTGTCATTTGTAAATCACTTTGTGATTAATCTTGTAACCTTTTGGAAAAATATTCATTCCAGGGCTCCAGATTTTCACCACGTTTGGTTGACTTAGACCTCAGATTCTTTCATAGCCTGTTGGCCATTCTGACTGAAGCAGCACCTCTCCAAAGATTAATACTGGTCATTTCAGTCCAGAGAAGATGTGCCTACTTGTAAGAATCACTTTGAAAAAAATCTTGATGGATTTCAGGAAGCTATTTAGAAATCAACTTTGGAAAATTTTACTGTTTTTATTGTTTGTTTGTTTGTTGCGGTACACGGGCCTCTCACTGCTGTGGCCTCTCCCGTTGCGGAGCACAGGCTCCGGACGCGCAGGCTCTCCCGTTGCGGAGCACAGGCTCCGGACGCGCAGGCCCAGCGGCCGTGGCTCACGGGCCCAGCCGCTCTGCGGCATGTGGGATCCTCCCGGACCGGGACACGAACCCGCGTCCCCTGCATCGGCAGGCGGACTCTCAACCACTGCGCCACCAGGGAAGCCCTACTGTTTTTATATTAACATTTTACCCCTTAATTGTGTTTCTCCTCTTATTTTTCCATTTGGTTTTATGCAGAAATGATTGGAATGTAAAACATGAAGAGAGGACAATACACTCATTTGGCATTATTTGGATCAAGCACCTGGTTGATTTAAATCAATTCTATCACTTCTCTCCACCTCCACTGCCAAACACTGGTCCAGGTCACCCTCCCCCTCAACTGGATTATGGCAACAGCTCCCAGCCAGTCTCTCTGCTTCTCTTCTCACTCCTCCAATCTGTTCTCAATGGACACACAAATAAAGGGATATTAATTGTATCACTTCACTCCCCTTCATTCATTTAATAATCCTCAATTACATCTCTTCAATAGATTTCCATCCATCACAGTGGGTAGAATAAAATCCCCACGTCCCACTCTAGATTTTAAGGCCATCCTTGATCTGGCCCCTGCTTCTCTTTCCAGTCTTGGCTCCGACTCCTGGGGTCATAACCCTCCACTGGGCTTCTTTCATTCAATGTCTGGAACACACAGGCTTTCTCCCCTTAAGGCTATGCACATGCTATTTGCTTTCCCCCACAAAGCTCTCTCCCTCTCCTCCCAGTTTTTGCTTACGAAACTCTTTCTCATCCTTTTGAGGTTAAGTACCACCTCTTTAAGCAGGACTTGACCACCCATCTAAAGTATTCCACCTCCTCTACTTCAGTCCCTTGCTGGTTACCTTCAGAGCACTTATCATAATTTGAAATCATCTTATTCATTTATTGTGTTTTATCCATAAGAGCAGACAAATGGCTGGCTTGCTGACTCTTTTATTCCCAGCATCTAACACAGTGCTTGGCCCAGAGTAGGTATCCAATAGGTATTTGTTGAGTGAATGAAAACAAAATGAATGAAGTTTTCCCTTCTCAAATCTTTGCCATCAACTTGATCTGAGAGTTGAGAGTAGAATGGCTGAATTGTCTAAACAAAGTCTAGGTAACCCTTACATTTCTTATATTCAAAAAATGGCCCAGCTCTAGTGCTGGAGCTGAGTGGCTAGACCTGCTTTCCTGTGGGAGGGGCTGGGGGTACCATCCAGCCCATGGAGCCCATCATTTCCCATCGTGTGTCATACCTACACTCAGCTTTTTGTTGTCCCAGTTTTAGTGCCATCCGGAAGAGATGAGAGAACGTAAGAATAGGAAAGTCCCACTGTAGAGTTTCCTATACTCCACCAGGGAATGGAGGGTGGTTTAAAGCAGGTTCTCTGGACTAGAGTCCAGTTATTAAAATGCAAATAGTCAGGACAATAGTAGATGGGTACCCCCTGAGCACCATGCAAGTTGTTCCGAAGATCTCAGATTGAGTTTGGGAGCTACTGGAAGAACTTCGAACACAATCGTGCATCAACTTGAGAGAACACTTTCAGATGCTGAAAACTTTCCATATTCCAAGGGCATGTTTGTGAAATCTTCTCCAACCCCCAACTCTCTTGCACTTGGGGACATGTGACTCTGGGTGGTGTTACATAAGCCCTAAGCTCTTTCTCTCTAGTGGACATAGACTGGGATCTTCCATGGGAGATTCATTTGTAAAGGGATATGTCTTTCCATGGGTTCTTCATAAATTGGGGTGGGAGGTGACACTATCAATTGTTCTTTAGTGCTAAGCATCAGAATTGTATGGCAGAGGGGAACCTCACATAGTCCAGGGGATGCTGGAAGTTTCTACTCTCTGGGTGAATAGAGTTTATCAGCTGAGCTCCTCTGGGGAAGATGACCTGGTAAGACTGGACACCCAGAGAATCTGACTGGGGTCAAAGCCAGAACTGGAGCTCCGAATTATGACCCAGATATCCAGTGGGAGAAGTAGCTTGAGGAAGTCCTACAGAAAAGTCCCTCAGTGGTTGTGTTTTTTTACAAGCTCCTCCTTGACTTCACCCCCACCTCTACCTTTGTTTGTTCAACCTTTCATTTATTGACTTTAAATTAAAAATAAACTTTAAAAAAATGTAATACAATAGTGATTCAGTGGCTCAGTGATCACGCAGCCCTTGCCCTAAAAAATGAAACAATTAAAATCCAATCAGTCCTGATAACGTTTTGTACTATGATGCTAGACTTCCCTTTGCTTTGACTCCTCTCCTTCCGGCATCCTGTTCTGGGACAGAAATGACACCACAAAGGTTTCCTGTGCCTGTCCTCTCCACTTCTGACCCCTCACTACATCCTCTGTCCACCTATTTGGAGAGCAATGATTTGGTTCCTCTGGAATTCCTCCCTGTCCATATGCTTGATGACACTTGTTGCTAATTTGGGATGCCATAAATGCTGGGCAAGGTCTGGACTGAACCCTTGTCGACTGTTAGTCTCCTAGTTACTTGCTTATTAGCAAAACGGGAAATGTCATATTCCCAGCTATTATCGGTCCTCATTTGTTGGGGGTCCCTCCTCACTGCAGTCTGCCTGACTGTTCTGTATATCTGAAACAACTGAAATCCTTAAAAATCTTTCAGGTATTTTCTGATTGCTCACTTATTTTGAAAAGACATTCTTGAGGTGTCAGAAATCAGTGTCCTTTGGGGCAACCAGAGAGAGGGTCCTCTGGATGGAGCCCGAGGTCAAGGCCACCAAATCAGGGGCTGAGGAGGTGCCCCCTGCTGTTCACTCTTCAGAGCCTTCCCTTCCTCTCTGGGGATCTCGTGTATGTAGAATTAAGGTTTCAGCCTATTGCATAATAGCCAACGGTCACGCTTAATTCTGTGGTCTGCGGAACACTTCACACATTGTTGTCAGTCAGAATATATTAAATGGCAGTCATGACCATAATACCATAGAAAAAAAATTAGAAGAAGTTGGGTCCTGTCGCCTTCATGGCACTCTCCTCCCAGCAAGTTAACACCCGATGGGGTTGGGAAGTCGGGCCACGTGCAGAAATGAGCCCCAGGCTGTGGATGGAGGTGCTGCTTGCTGTGTGCACATCTGCCCTGCGTCAGGAGGCCTCGGTCCCAGTCCCTGCGCTGCCTGCCTTCTGGCCCACCGCCCCTGGACACTCACTGCTGCCTTCCTCCTGCTCCAGACACACAACTGGAATTAACTTCCCAACTGCACACGTAGGCCACATATGTTTGTCTTCTTTCTTAAGGTGAAATCATTTTTTCCTATCTATTGAGAGACCCTGTTAACTCATTTTCTCTGAACTCACACCTAAACAGGATCACTGATGCCTCAGAAACCAGGACTTAAATATTGGCCTTCTTGGATTCTGCATGTCCAGAGCTGAGAAATTCTAGAAATGTTTAGCCAAGTGCTTGGCACAGAGATCGCACTCAGAATGTAGTTTTCTGAAGGAAGGAAAGAAGGAGGAAGGGGGGCGGTGATGTTTTCTGATATTCTAAAACCCAGAGACATTCAAGGGTTAAGCCCTCTTTGGGTCCTTCCAAGCCTTTCAAAGTGATCTAAATCTAAGAGAAAACACCTACTTCTTTGCGCCATGCTCTTGTGACAGAGATCTGGAGAGGCTGGGAAGGGTAGAATAACAACAGTTACATTAATGGTACCTAACAGTTACTGAGAACTTTTTACAAGTCACTTTGTAAATCTTTTACATGCATGGGCTCACTGGATTCTCAAAACAGCCCTATGGATGATGTAGGTTATACTGTTATCCCTCTTTTAAAGATAAGCAGACAGAATCTAGAGAAGTTAAGTAACAGGTAGGAAGTCTTGGGGGGACTGAATTAGATCTCACATTCACTTGGGAATTTTTTTAAGAACTTTTGTGAAGGTTCTGGGAGGCTTCTCCCCAGTGCCAAGTTCTCTTTGGCTTTGAGCTGGCAGCGTGTGAAGTAAGGGGCCCAGTGTCCCCATCTGCTGTTGCTCTAAATTTGAGTCTGACTTGACAGGGATGCTACACTGAGTCCTCTTCCCAGCTCTCCATCAGCCAGGATCTCCTGGTTCTCAGGACCCCCATCTCCCGGATCCTGGCAGTCTCTTGAAACAGCAGCCATGCTTCTTCTTTTTATTGCCTCCTCATCTTCCGGGGGGCGGGCGGGGGGGACGACGGTTCGGTCTCTTTCAGCTGGATGTCATCAAGGCTTTTCTGAGTCGCTGCTATGGAGACAAAGCCCAGGTACCGTTTCCATTTGCCACACTTGCTATTAAAAGACAGGCACGGCTTGTGAGCCCAAGATGTTCAGTGAATCAACCTGGAACTTACCCCTTTTTAAAAATTTTAATAGAGGGTAATTCATGCAAGTTTGTTGGCAAGCCATCTGCCTCGGGGACCCAGCACAGGTTAGATAAGTAAACTCAACCTGCTCCTGCGTGGCTGTCTGACTTACCACTTACCTTGTCTCGGACTCGTCAGCTCCGAAAACCCACTCTCCAAACTGGTTAACTCACTGTTTCCCCCAAACACCTGTCTCGCCTTCTTATTTTTCCTCGTGCCATTCCATCCACCTGGAATGCCCTTACTTTCCCTCTCCCTCTCCAGATCCTTCTCAAGTGCTCCACAACATGTTCCCTGATCACCTCCCTCACAACTGTCCTTCTCCCTCCCCTGAATTCCAATCATGATGAATTCTATATAATTCAGCTGGTAATTAATCATATGCAGCCTGATGATATTCCTTCCATTGTTATCCTGAACTGTTATTTAAATCTTTAATTTTAATATAACTGTTTCCATATGTTTGCCTCATTGTCATAATTGGAATATAAGATCATCGAAAGCAGGAGATATAGCATGTAATTGTATTCCCTTTAGTCCCTTGTATGGAGCTGAGTTGCAGATTTTTCTTTTTCTTTGTGATTTATTTATTGGCCAATTAGACAATCAAAATGATAAAACTTTATCAAATTACAGATCATAGCTAGTGGGTGATAAACACGTGTGGGTGTTGGGAGAAGGTGGTCCTTTCGTCCTTGAGGTGTGTTTTAAACCAAAGCACTGAGGAATGAGTGGGCAAAGGGGAACCATGCTTGAGGTATAGCAGGATAAGAAGGCATCTGTGAAGGAGTCCACTGGCCAGGTCTCCTCCAGACAGCTTCCCTTCTTCTTCTTCTCTTCCAAGTGAGGACATATTACTCTAGAAAAATACTTCCATAACCTCTTGCCTTATCTTTCTCTTCTCCTCCAGCCATCTGGCAGCACACACAGTCATCTTCCTTCTCCCTTCCTCTCAGCTCAAGCCCTCATGGAGACACAGTCTAATGCTTCCACTATGACTGAGGCATCTTCCCCTGCTCCTCAAGTCCAGGTACTTGGAACCCTCATTGTAGATAGAAATTTTAAAATTACAATATTACCTTAGATGAATTTAGTGTATGTGGTAGACAGCCTCTAAGACAACCTCCAAGGATCTCTGCCTCCCAGTATTCATAGGTGTGTAGCGTCCCCTCCCTTTAATACAGCCTGGACCTAGTGACATGTTTCTAATGAGTAGAATATACAAAAGGGATGGTTTGTCACTTTCAAGGTTAGGTTGCAAAAAAAACTCTGATTCCTGTCCTGTGCAATTCTCTCTCTCTCTCTCTCTCTCTCTCTCTCTCTCTCTCTCTCTCTCAGCCTTCCCTTGGAAGGAATCAGGGGGTGGCCTGTGAACAGCCCTGCAAAGAGGCCCACATGGAAACTGATGTCTCGAGGGCCTGAGACCTGCCATGTGAATGAGTCTGG
This sequence comes from Physeter macrocephalus, assembly GCF_002837175.3. Lineage (NCBI taxonomy): Eukaryota > Metazoa > Chordata > Mammalia > Artiodactyla > Physeteridae > Physeter > Physeter macrocephalus. The sequence goes on from NC_041232.1 coordinate 68,791,199, forward strand.
AAGCAGATCCTCCCCCAGTCGAACCCTAAGATGAGACTGCAGCCCTGCCAACACCTTAATGGCAGCCTTGGGAGAGATCCTGAGCCAGGGAACTGAGCTAAGCTGCCGAGATTAAGTCATACTCACTGTGAAATTATAAATGTTTGCTGTTTTAAGCCACCAAGTTTTTAGAATTATTTGTTAGGCTGCTATAAACAACTAATACGGTATTTAATTATGGTAAACCATTCGGGAAATGGCCAAGATTGTCTGAATGCCTCTGATTATATTTACAACATTTTCCTTCTGAGAACTTGAAAAATATGGATGGTTCATTTCAGATACAATAACTGAGTTGACACTAAGGTGGTTGCTACCTCTCCTATTTGCTGCCTGCCTTTCATCATGGTGAAACCAGCTGATGCTTAGCAATATAGATCATGATCTGGGCAGGGATTTTACAGCTAGATAAATATCTGGTAAAAGAGGCAGCACGAAATGAGTCACTTAGCCAGCTTCAAATTTCAAGAAGTTCAGGGAAGTCTGGTATCCTCAGTGGTTTAGTCTCTGAAGTTCAGCAAAATTTGAACAGCTTAGAAAAGAACTAAGCTATTATTTCACTATTTGTGATAATACCTTCCCTCGTCAGAATAAATCTCACTTGTTTAATGGAGGAACTGGGGCAGCAAACCACAGCCCACAGGCCAAACCTCTACCACTGCCTGTTTTTATAAATAAGGTTTTATTGGAACACAGCCATGACCATTTGTTTAGATATTGGCTATGGCTGCTTTTGCGCTGCAATGGCAGAGTTGAGTAGTTGCAACTGTCAGTGAAATCCACAAAGCCTAAAATATTTATCATCTAGCCCTTTACAGAAGAAGTGTGTTGATCTCTCCTCAAAGGCAATGATTTGCAGAATGTATTAGAAGGGACACTGTTTCTACGGGATGTTAATTAATGTTATATGGGAAAACAATGGGTTCTGTGGCCAAATGTTTAGGAAATACTGAGTTAAACAAAGTTAAACATGTTGCTTTCCACAGAACTTCTCTGAGCCCTTCATAAATCTCTAAGAGGAGGACATGGAATACTGCATTTTTTAAACTTTTTTGACCAGGAAGCTCCTTGTTTCAGATCGCCTCTCAAGAGACGAGTGTCCAGCTCATGGGGAAATGCTACTCTAGAACTATGAAAGCAGCAGTTTTCAAAGTATTAACTCTGCAAATAAAATGGGGTAGACATAAACATCAACAACCTTTGATTTCTAAAAGCGTCCTTAACAATTTGAAAATATGCAGAGATGGCCTTACTGATTGTGATCCCAATATGAAATTGACATTCAGAAAGTCAGAAATAAACATGAAGTTGTGTGTTAACAGTGGGCTCTGTCTTTGCAGAGATAGCCACACTCAAAATAATTTTAAAGTTGAAAGGAGAGCAATATGAGATTCTACTTCAGTAGGTCTCAAATTTTGTACCGTGGAGTCCTCATGCTTCATGTAGATGCCTTAAGGACTATTGCAGCTGGGAATTAAGGAGGATCTAGATTTCAATAGACAATTTGAAAAATGGCTTCTGTTACTCAAAAGAAGTTTGATAATCATTAATCTATCCCAAATTTTTGTTCTAGAAATGAAGGACAACGAAGAATGAAGATTTCTAGAGGACTAGAGAGATCATGGTCACAGATGGTCAGCCCTAGATCTACAGCCAAGGTTCAGACCTATGTTATGACTGTCCTTTCCCTCACACCATGATGTCCTGGTTAAGGCCTGTGGACATATTTTGTGGGTAACTGGCCAGGGTTAGAGGCCCAGTCTGTAAGCCTGGGAAACTGCTAGCTCCTTTCACAACCCCAGTCTGAACCAGCATGGGATGAGGAGAAGAACACCAGGAAGAATATGGTGAGCTCAAGTGAAGACGATACATTACAAAGTATGACACTGATATAATAGGATGTAGAGAGGGATGTTTCCTGTTGTCCCAGAAACATGGCCAAGGTCCAAAGCTGAGCTTGAAACTGTTGGTGATAAGCACTTTCCCAGAGGGCTCCATCTCCGAACTGTCCCCAGTCAAATTAAGAAATGAACTGAGTTGAAGATGGATGGGTAGTAACTAGTCTTTGGTGAAGTCCGTGTTCATGATGAAAGTCTCTTCCCTCATGTCTCTGTGGCCCTGGAGGGTGCCTCCCTCTCCCCAAAGCCAACCTCCAAGGGAATCGTGAGTAAATACTGATGGTGACGCTGAGAAAGGGAAACTGGTGGGGTACATGCTGGGCTGCAGACCTCAAGTTCTCCTCTGGTGCAGCCACAGGAATGGGGCCTTGAAAGTTATTGAGAGAACGTGCTAGGAAACAAGAAATATGGCATGCTTTCCTTTCTATGTTCTAATGCCTGCAAAGGCAAGAGGAGAAAAGAGTGTTTACCTGATGCATATGACCTGGAGTCTTGGCGGGGGGCGAGGGCGGGGGGGCATATTTGAGTACAGAGACTAGTGTTCACTTAGAGGTTTCTGAAGGCAGGTTGTCTAGGTCCAGAGGTCCAGTCAGCAGGGCTGGCATATGCCTGGAAATTAGATGCTGCAGCCCTACCCCATCTCGAGTCTCTGTGGATCTGGGAAACACAGAAGAGGACTCCAGCAGTAGAGAACTCTCACAGTTCCATGTGAAACAACATGCAAGTTAGAAGGACAGGGGCCACGGAGCCACTCAAGATAACCACTGGACCAAGTGATGAGAAGCCCAACACGAACAAGGGGTTGGAGATGTTTATTAATGCTCAAGCCCAAGATACAACTGCTTTCTGGGTGGAGGGAGGAGATCTCAGTGATAGAAGGGGCCAGGGAGAAGTTGAACACACATGAACACACACACGTTCACACATACACCTCCTGCATACAGGCTGACACATGAACTGAGAGCACCAACATCAGAAAGGACCAGACTGAAGGAGGGCTAGACCAGGACCCCTTCCTGTACCACATGCTCCCATCCATCTGCTCCTTCCCTGCTCACCATGCCACAGTGGAGGCTTCTGGTGTCTAAAGAAAGGAGTGCAAAGAGAAGAAGAGGCAGGAGGCAAGTACGTGAAGAGCAGACTACCAACCTCCAAGCCATCGAGTGGAAGACACAACAGTGTGTGTGGGGGGGAGGTTTGGGGGGGTGGGATACAAGATTTGAGTCTGATTTGAGATTGAAGTATCCAAATAAATAGGACTGAGTCTTAAATAACAAAATGGACTGTTCTCATAACCAAAAGGGACAGGAAAGTTAGAGGAGCTGGCCAAGTTGCTGTTAAGGGAATTACTTCCCAGCAGGAAAGGTGGGTCAACATAGCCTAGTTGAAGGGGCTGTTATTGGATACGTATAAAACGGTTTCATTTGTATACCCAGAACATGTTGAGACGCCCCAATAAATTTGTTCCATAAGATAAACACTTTGGACAGAATTTTAATGTTTTCTTATTTCTAATGCTTTTCTTCTAAGGGATTCTAAAGGCAACATGCCAATATTTTCCCCGTTCTGCAAATTAGTACACAGAGAGAGTGGTGTTGGTTATCAAAGGGACTCTGAATCTATCTACAGCCTTCTGTCTTCTACTCATATCATGAGGCAGCTGACTCCCTCTCAGACCCAAATGTGATCCACTTCTAATTGGGAACAGAACTTTTCAATGCTTGAGCCCAAAACAAATTAAAAAGTAGAGGCTGAGGAGGAGGGGAAGGAGATGGGAAAAGTTCTGCTTTTCCCCTAATTTGAGAATCTGTGATTTCTCACTGGTTTTTATCAGTACCAAGATTTTTTTTGTTTTGTTTTGTTTTGTGGTTCTTTTCATGTCTCTTTTCTTTCTTTCTTTTTTTTTTTTTAATTTTCACAGTTCTCTATTCAAGACTAAATTTGTCTGTTTTAAAAAGTCCATCTGGCTTTTGTGTTATGGAAGCCCACACAAGCCTGCACCAACCGTTCTAGAAGCAACAAAGAGTTATCAAATGGACCGAGTTTCAAATGAAGGGACAGCAAGCTAATTAAGGGATAAGTTTCTTAATAAGGAAAAAAGCACAGTGGAGAGTTGAATGATGCCAAAACACATGAAAGTTTCAAGACTGAAACTGTGAGAAAAAAAAAAGCAGAAATGAGTTGGCCAATTTTTCAGGCCTCACTCAAAATAAATACATCTATTCCCATTTGTATCAACAGATGAATGTAAATATCACTCAAATAATCTCAAACTAACATTAACATTATACTGAAATATAAATAATTCTGAATATAAAGGCAAGTTCAAGACATACCAAAATATAAATATAATAAAACTAGAAATAACATTACATTATATTTATTGTTAAGAGAATGTCACTGGTTTTCTTCAGAAACTTAATTTTTCTGCCTCAACCATACTTAGATTTCCCTCTTACATACTATTCTGGACAGTTTAATTTTCTTTTAAGAATGAATGAATAATGTCCAATATAAGAAAACTTCTGCAAGGAAATCATTTTGTTCAAATAATTCCAGTACAAATGAAATGCAGTTTTTGGCTTTATTTTTAATATTTCATATCATTGTTAATGGACAAGGGAAGAGAAATCACCCAGGAAAGATCAATATTTTCCCATTTATTGAAAAGCTTGTAGACTTAAAATGTATATTCCTTCCATATTTGCATGATCTGGGGTGGGGAGAGTGGTTTGAAGAGGTTTGAAAGCTTTTTTCAATTTTGCCTCAAATGTGTTTAGGAAGCTGCTTTATTGCTATACCTCAGTTCACTCCTCAGAACAAGAAAACTGTTGATAACCACAGCAAACCCTGCATGCCTCTAGGAAATGAATTAAGAATCCATTTGTGAGATGTTTCTTTGAATTTCATAAAGGAATGGCATGTTATAATTGTGTGATACCCCAAAGTGAAATCAGGGTGTGGTTATGTTGGAGCATTTCTTTGGTTGAACTAAAGATAAACAAGCAGCCCCTTCACGATCTCTCACTTTTCTGAAAGTAGATTTCCTCAAGAGAAAATCAAATTGTTGTAAATTACAGAAATGGAGAGAAGACAGAGAGATGGATGGAGAATTTTGAGGAGGGCAATAGACCAGACAAGCTCAGAAAGCTCAGTTACCATCCTGTTAAAATATAACCCACAAAATGTTACACCATAGCATCCTTCACAGCCATCTGCTTCTGCCATTATCTTTGATTCCCACAAACAGATTTCAAAAGTTGAATCTGGCCCTCAGTGAGTTTAGGAACATTTAGCAGGATTTTCTGGGTGGGATCAGAAAAGCCACTAATTAACTCAGCATTCCTCGCTTCAGAAACAATCTACCTCTCGTCCTTTCAATTAAGGCACAGCATGGTCTTGTAATTCCTTGTGCCTTTTCACATCCTCCACAGGACCTAGAATGGAATTTGAATATGTATATTATGCATTCCCATCCATTTCTCTGCATCTCCATTTCCACCCCTCCCCCCAGGCATAACCACCATCATGTCATCGTTCCACATCTGGATTATTGCAGTAGCCACCTACTGGTTTCCTGTCTTCCACTCTAGATTCCCTCCAATCTCTTCTCCACAGGCAGAGTGAACTTTGTCAAAAGTAAAAAGGGGAGCAGGCACGCCCCTTTTAAAACCTTCCAGTGGTGTTACATTGCATTCTGGGGAAAATAAAAAAATCCCAACTCAATGTAATAGCTACTAAAGCATTACATGTCAGTTAGCTATTGCTGCATAACAAATCACCCCAAACTTAGTGGCATAAAATCGCAACAATTTCTCTTGTGTCAATGGGATTTTGCTGATATTGACCAGGTATGCCTGGGCTCATGGATGTATCTGTGAGTTGGCTGGGGTTCTGCTTCATGTAGCTCTCATTCTCTTACGTCAAGACTATGTGCTAATAAGCCAGATGTTAGTGAAGGTTTTTGTTGTTGTTGTTTGTTTTTTAATTTCAATTTGCAGCCAAACACAGTCTGGGAGTGGACCTGATTAGGCAGAGCATGTACTATACCTAGGGCCCACAGCACTTTCAGGAGTCCACAAAATTATTTTCATTTTACTTTAAAATCAGAAGAAAAAAATGAATATGATAAAAATAAATATTCAATAATGAGTCCATTAGTATTTTTGTCTTATACCAACACAGTTATAAAATGTCATTTTGAATCATTTTTTCATAGATGATGTAGCCGTTGAAGGTAAAAGGGCCCAAGGTCACGTCACAAAAGCCATAATGCAAACTTGCATAGTCCTAACTAATGAAACGAGAACTCTAGAAAACTGATTATTGGTCCTGTTTTTTCACTTCTGTAAACCATGGAGATTTATGAAATTGCAATTTCATCCTTAAAAGAACAGGGAGTTAACTGGTGAGAGTTTCATCTAACCTCTCTGGAAAGTGGGTACCTCAAACACTGGGGGATTCCCCCCTGCATTCATTAGCCTGCTCTACCCTAGCACACTTGGATGTTTTCCTCTATCTAGGAGACACAATTTTTAATGAATATCGTCCCACGATTGGTCTATTACTCTGAGGTGCTCATCATCAACTCATGACCATGAGTTGCTAATACAACATAGCTATGTGAAGAATTACTTTAGGCCTTTACCAAGAGCAGTGGAAGACTCCTTCCTGCAAGAGTTTATGCTATTTTCCAGGCAGAGTATTTTCTCATTTTATTTACATAGAAGTCCTCTTTACATTTTATTTACATGGAGGATGCAATCACATTGTCAATTCTCTTAGGTTTACAGAAATCTAATGCTGGCAAAACACCATGAGACTCAGAGGAGACATAAAAATGGAAGTTACCATTTGAAAAAGTGAGGCAAAACTATCCTTCACCTTTCAAGATAATTAGATTCAGTTTAAAAGAACTTTCCTTATCTGGCATAGTCTTGTCCTTCCTACAAGAATAAATATGCTTAGTCACCATATATATATATTTAGTTATTCCATCCTTTTTTAAAGAAGCTGTGCAAGTTTTTAGATCACTGCATAGAGTATATTCCAAAGTTCATTTGTCTTGTGAAACTATGAGTTAGCTTTGCAATTTTAAAATTATTTTGACATAATTCTTTATTTTTTAATAGATAGTTCATTTCCTGTTTCCATGTGTCTCTTAATGATTATGTGAGAGCTTGGATTACTTTTCCTCTCTGGTCCCCAAACCACAAATGGGAAAAACTGCAATCCTGCAAGGGCCACGTAAGCTACCTAAATATTTTCACAGATTCTGTGATTTCTTTTTTTGATGAACTGGGAGAGAACGTATCATGGCATTTTTACCCTTCCGGAATGTAGAATTCATTTAATATCGTCTCTGTTTACACATATTTCTTGGTATTCAGTATTCCTAATACCCACGGGGCTCCATAAAAATATGGCTTTTCAAGCCCTCCTCTTTCGGGGACTCCACAGGTCTTGTGGCCCATGAATTGAAGAAAACACTCCCTCTTCCTCAGCTCTCTGTTTGAATTATTGTGCTTAAAATTCCTAAGCTTGAGCCAGTCACCTATTCCTCCCTTTCATTACACTTCTGAAGGTGATACTCAGACACATCCTCAAACAATGTGGAGAGACACCTGGGAACGCCCTCTGTAGCATCCTGGGCAGGAAGCACAGGGGGCCGGCCTGGGCCAACTCATCCAGGAGTCACCTGGAGAACAAGCTTGTGCTGAGCAAGGTGGCCACTCCCTCTCAGCTGTCTCCCTTTCTGACTTCTAGGAGGGGATCCCTGATTTCCCCTGTGGGACTAAGGCAGTGATTCTCAAAGGCTGGTCCCTGGACCAGCGGCATCAATATCACCTGAGAACTTGTTAGAAATGTAAATTATTGAGCCCCACCTCAGACCTCCTGAACTGGAAACTCTGGAGTTGGTACCCAGTCACCTGTGTTTTAACAACCCTTCCCGGTGATGACGATGCTCACGTTTGAGAGCCACTGGACTAAGACCTGGTTTGTATTAAAACTAAAAGTTAAACACACGACCTATTTACTTAGCACCGCCAGAGCCTGTGTGAAATCCGTGCTTCCTGGTCCCTATTAGATCTCTCTGCTTCAGGTGCCCACAGGGAGTGTTGGCAAAGGGCCATTGGAAGAAGTGTGCAGAGTCTGTTTTTGACAGCTTCTCCTAGTTCCTTTCAGCAGTCTCTCCTTTACATCTCTACCTGTGTCACAGTCACACCAATTGTTGTTCCCTGGATCTTTTAATCCCCTCCCACTCTAAGATTGCAGGTGGCAAAGGCTGAAATTGCTACGCTTTCCTAGACAACTTGAATTTTAATGCAATATCTTAAAGACCTAATAACCATCATTATCATCTGCATCAGTCAGGATACCTCGGTTATATTGCACTGACAGACAACCCCCTGATCTCAGGGGTTTACAGCCATGAAGGATTATAACCACTCACACCGGTTGTCCAGCGTGACTCAGTGGGGGAAAGGAAAACCTGTTGATTGAGGCGAACTGCAGAGGGGAAGCCAGCTGGCAGCAACTAGAATCTGACCCGTGAATGTGGCAGAGGGAAAGAGTGCGGCAAAGCACAGACTGGCTCACCAGGCTCTGTCCGGAAGTGACAGTGACATGGCTTTCCTTCCCATGTCATGGGCCAAACCTGCCAACATGGCCACGCCTGACCTCAGTGGAACACTGAAGTTTAGTCATGCCCCAGGGAGAAGAAATGGCTATTGCTGAACCGTGATGTCATCTTAGCCCATCAACCAAAGGACAGACCACCAGTATAGAATTTCAGACTCTGTGATGGATAACGAAACAACCTCTGAGTGCACCCGCTGGGTGGGTCCAGGGTGGAGGGAGCTTCCCTGGCGGAGGCTGCTTCTTGATGACCCTCAAGCACAGCCATGGGGACCGTTCCCCGGAGGAAAAAGGAAACTGACTTGGATGGAGTGCCACCGGAGGGCTGGCAACTGTGCCAGACCTTCTCCGTTCATATTCTCACCTAATCCTCATCTCAGCTGGAGAGAAAGGAGCTAAGCTTCTACAGACAGAAAAAGCCAAGGCCCAAAGCAATTTGAAACTTGCCCACAGGGACACGGGATGTGGTAGAACTGGGATTCTGACTTCACGGGCGCCCACAAAACTAGATCTGCGGTCAGAAAGATACAGGCTGGAGGAAAGACACCTCTCTCTCATGTGGCAAAGCAAAGCAGTGACTCCTCCACTGAGCCCAGTGTTTCTGGGACAGAATCAGCCTCTAGTAATGGGACAGGAATCACTCTCAGGCCAGTGAGATTACTGCTGTCAAAGTGAAACTCTTTCCCCCACTATGGTTACACATTTTCAGGATTTTAATCAAAGGAGCAGTTCTTCAAATAAATGTAGAGAAAACTATATTATTTTTATTTAATGAATATCAAATATTTTTTTTCCAAGTTATCTTTTATTTATACAAAAAGGGCACATTTAGCAAAAGATTCACTGAGAAAAGAGTCGCCATGGCCCAGGAGACAGGGCTGGGAGGCGACAGGCCTTCTGAGGCCCTGCTGGGGAGAAGGGGTCTGGGAAAAGTGGTGAGAAGTCCTGGTAAGTGCTGAGTGGTGTGGGCCCCAGAAAGGAGAAAGCTCTAGTTGGATCAATACCGTTGGCCGGTCGTGGGTGGGATTCACAGTGACCTCGCTGCTAACTCCTTTGGGGGTTTCCAGTTAGTGCCGCCGACTGGAGGGAGAGCCGGCCACTGGTTCCTGGAGGGCACCCACCAAAGGACACAGGACAGGACGCCCAGGATGGGAAGTGCAACTCGGGGTGGAGGCCAGGGAGAAGCAGGTGCTCTGCGGTGGCCCGGAAAGGTCCAGATGCTGAGGCAGAGTCGAGTCCTGTTACGTGCGGGCATTCCGCTCTGTCTCTGCCAGGCACTCTCTGACTGGGGCCCGGGCGCCACGTGGTTTCACTGCCTGCATGTAGCCCATGGAGGGCGGTCCACAGTCGTTAAACAGTGGGCTGAAAGGGGCAGCGGCTCTGGCGTCGAGCCGGCTGTGGGACACTTCCGGCTCGGGGATCGGGGCGCTGGGCCCAGGGCTGCTGCTGGGGGCAGGGGCGATGGGTTTGTAGGACATGCCCAACTCCTGGGTGCCACAGAAATCTAGAGTGTCCCTAGATGAATGAAATAAATAAACTAGTTTAATGAAACGAAAAAACTCCAGCATTTTAGTAAAGACTACTTCATATCTTCTTTGCAGGAAGCTCTCTGGTTTACATCATTAATGGTGTATGGAAAGAAAATCTCTGGCTACATTTCAACTTCTAAACCATTGATCAATAAGCACCAAGAATGCACCTCAGAAGGTATCACTGGTGGAGAAACTAAGAGGGGAAAAAAAATCCGGGAAGCAGGAGAACAGAAAGCCTCCTGCAAAGTGGGTAACAAGCAGATAACTTTGTCAACACTGGCTCCAAAAGTGCTTACCTCACTCAGAAAGGGCACCAGAGCCCTCGATGCAAACACATCATGAAATTATGTCGATACAACGCTGCACTCAGCAGCTCTATCAGCAGGGCTCCAGCTGACTTCAAACGCCTCCCAAGAACACCATGAACTAATAACCACGAGTGCCGTCCAGGGTCAACCCTGAAACACCCCAGGACACAAACACTCAAAGCCCAAGAAAGATGTGATCTTTCAAAGAGTTTTGCAGAGGTCCAAGCCCTTCTTAAGTGAATGCACGCCATAGGGACTAGATATTGGTTGTCCTGTAATCCCCAAACTGTCACGATTATAAAACAGGCAGTCTCCAAGACATTTGTTGGCATTTATTATCAAACCCATTAGAGGTACTTTGGGAAAAGAAGAGATCTCACTAGCTGAGGACAAATGCCACAATAATATAGCATGGGGGTATCCGCAAACAACCATTTGCTTTCCTTCCAATCCCCGGGAGTGACTCGGGTTAAAATAATATAAACTTGGAGGCACTCATGTATATGGAACTAGCATAAATTAATCTCTAGGCCAACTGCCTGTAATATAGTCACTTGCTGTCCAAATTCTATTGAAATGATAAAAGCCAGCCTAACTTTAATTACTAGGGTATCTTTCTGTGTTTTCAATAAGATACATACATAAATCCTGAATTTCAACAACTAAAGCAAAAACAGCTAAATACACATATAGTTTTAGGGAGTACTTGGAACTGGCTGATGATCCTATCATTAGCCTGTTAAAATCCACCAGCTCACCAGCTCATCCTATAATTTTCCCTTTACTATGCTTTAAACTCTCTTTATTCCAGCGATGATGCTGAACACATTCATATATCACAATATATCTCTCCATGTTTTCCAGATGGTATTTGATAAAATGGAAACAAAAGAAAGACAGAGCAAAGAAAAATAGATGTTTTCTACTTTGGTTCTTGAAACAGTTTTTCCCTTGGTAGAGAAAAATATGAACCCGCCCATCCAAGGCTAATGAAAAAGCTCAAGAAATATGGTTCATCTAGAAGTGACACCCACTGGACCCAGAGGTTCGGGCCACTCTTTGGTCTTCAGCCAAGCTCTACAAACCAAGGGTGAAGATTTCCTTAACTCAGGTGTAAGTTATTACTAGTTTGGGCTGGAAGGAAATTGGCAATGGTTTAGGTGAGTGGTTTGGGGGTAACAAGACTCATCCCAGTATTTGACCCCCACCTTGATCACCAAGTTCAAGGAGAAAGACATCCACAGTTACAGTAATTTCTATTTTTTAAGTCAGCATTTATAGACTCAAAGACCTTTAATAAATAAAATTACCAATTTCAAGGGCATCAGAAAAATATTCTAATGGGTCACTTGAGAAGTAAAAATACCAAGTTAGACTATGACTTTTCCAAAGCTACCTATAAGGATTTGATTTTTGTACAGCAGATAACCCTGCGAGGATGTTTATTTTTCTTTCAAGACATTTAAATACAAATACTTATGCCTTATAGGTCTTTTGTGAAGAAAAACAGACCAGACTTCAAAGAAATAAATTACATCGATGGTAAGGAAGATCAAATCATTTTGAATAAGGAATAAATCTTGTACATAATCAATTTCTCTCATGTCCAGTGGTCGTTGCCATTTTGTCTAATTCACCCCCTGGAGATAAGTTGGGGCTGCTTATAAGCCATAATGGACTGCAAATGTGAGTGCCTATCTACTCTGCATTCACTCGTAGGGCTTGTCCTGACGGTCAGGGAGGAGAATCTCATGGGACCTCAGGAATATTTACTCTGAGCATCACCTGGCCATGCCCTCCAACAAGGACACCTGGTCTTATCGATTGCAATCCCTTTTTGCCCCCCAAAATGACTCCTCATGTCATTTATCATCTCAAAAAAATGTCCAAAGAGGGCTGCAGGTGTCCCTATGCTGGTGAAACCATCTGCTACTGCAGTCAGGTAAAGGGAGCAGTGACTGCGGCTCCCCAGCTTTGCCTGAATCCTTTTCTCCAAACCTCCAACCTGAGCCCCGCCAGCATGTTGCTCGGCTCAGACTTCCTAAGAGACACCACGGAATGTGAAACCTGAATTCACATTTCTCTGCATCATGAACGAGCTGCACAACTTAGATGAGCTACTAGGACAAGTTGAGCCTAGATTTTGTCATCTGAAAAATGGGATAATAATTCGTACCTTATAGGTTCTTCAGAACACTAAATGGGATAACATTTGCGAAAACACAAAGTAAGAAGTACCTGGCAAATGACTGCCGTGCAACAAATTCAACTTTCTTTCTTTTAGTCAATGATACATAGTTTTCCAACTGTCCCCAGCTCTCTCTCTTACTGTCCTAATCTCTTCCAGGCTCTTCTAAAAAGTGTTCACAAGCAACTACTAGCATCATATGGTATCAGAGCTGGAAGGGTCCTCAGACATCATACAATCTTGCTGGGATTTTTGCTATGCTTTTGCCCCACCCATACATCTCCTTCAGGGAGTGTCAAAACCACTCCTCTAAATGCTGATACGACATGTGCCTCTATCGTTTCATAATCTGAATAACCTCAAACATTAGCGGAGGTAAAGGAGCATGGACCATCAGCACAACCTTCCCATGTGGTTTCTTAGAGGGGAGCTAGTATTTATTGAAAACCTACTATGTGCCAGGCACTCAACCTTTGTTATCCTGTTAACCATCACACCTTTTTAGGAAAGATTACGTATCTTCTGTTGTTTTGGTATATTTTGTACCAGTGGGAACACAGATGTCACGTGCTCAGTTAGTGACAGAGCCAGGTTCAAAGCCACATCTATATGACTCAAAGCCTGTGTTCTTTTCAGATACCTTATGGCAGAGCAATGGCAAAAGCCACAACCGACATGGGTAGAAAGATGAGCTCAGAAACAGAGACGGAGATGAGGATTCTAAAGTAATAAAGGCAGCAACGGCCAGTCGTAAGCACATGGGCAGTCGCCTTGGGGTCTGTTGCCGTAGTGAGTTCCAGGAAGCATTGGAGAGCATGGAACCCTTATCAGGAACCAAACCATCCATTGCGCGGAAAACAAATTCTGAACTTTGCTAACCCTGAACAGAATACAAAGGTACGGAGGAATAAACAAAAATATGTGAGACTTGAGAGAGAACATTTGCAGAATTGAATCCAGATTGGTTTGTACGAAGGGCGTATGCCAGGTGCTGAGCTACTCTTAATGGGTTCGAATCAATTCTCTTATTACTATGTGGTGGGGAGGAAAAGATGAAATGCTTTTTGAAAGCCTTTTGAAAAGGAAAAGGTTTATAAAATGCACCGATTCATTAATTTATTGAAGAGATCTCTAGATTGGGAATCAGAGAGACCTAAGGCTTGGTGTCAGTTTTGCCTCTCACTACCTGTGTGACCTTGGGTCGTGCACTAAATTCTGTCGTCCTCAGTTTCCCCAAAAGAAAAATTAAGGGTCCCTTAGCAGTTTGTAAAATTTTGTCCCAGTTACTCATGTCATTGTATTCTCCAACCAACCCCTGCTGCCACAAAGAGTTGGGGGTGACTGAAAGCCAGAGCTGAGGTTTGTTCCCTAGGCATTGTTCCAAGGAAGCTCTAAATTTGCACATTGTACAGAATCAGGAGCAAGCACACACACACAGAGAGAGAGAGAGAGAGAAAGACAGATGGCATCAGGAAAAGTTGCTAACCTTTAAAAAGATTCCAGTCTGGCTACCCCAGCAGTCTAGTGGCAGGAATCTGTGCCTAGAGGAGTTGAGACAGGTGAAGCTCTCCCAGGCTGCAGCGCCCAGACCCTGTCGATTCAGCAGCTTCGCCCCCTGCGACTCAAAGAGCAGCCACGTGGCTCTCTAGCAACTGCCCCACCCATGCGGTCTCTGGGCAACAAGTCCCTAGAGGAAGCCCCTGCCTTCTCTTGTTGTGGACCAGCAGGAGCCAAGGAGTTTTGGTGAAAGTTGGGGAGTAAAAGGAGCCCCAAGTCAGAATTTGGTACAGACTTATTTTCTTTGTTTAGTAGAGTCTTGGTCTGTTGGTGGGTTTGAACGGTTTCTGTAGAGTCAGGTGATGGATAAACAGGTCGGAAATCCTGTACCTCAATGAGCACCCTTTTCTGCAGAGTGCATCCCTCAAGAGTCTGTCCACTCCCACCGAGCAAAACCTTTTAGGAATTTGCCTCCAGGGAAGAATCCATGAAAAAATGGAGTCTACAACCAGACGGACAAGATTTTTGTTATGGGTAGTATAGTGTCCCTATCCCCCTCCTCCAAAAAAAAAAAAAAAGAGATTTAGCAGTCCTAACCGCCAGAACCTGTGGATGAGATATCACCTTACTTGGAAATAGTCTTTGCAGATGTAATCAAGTTAAGATGAAGTCATTAGGGTTGGTTTAATCCAATATGAGTGGTGTCCTTAATAAGAAGAGGGAAATTTGGACACAGACACAGACGCACAGGGAGAATGCTGTTTAAAGACACAGAATCGGGGCTTCCCTGGTGGCGCAGTGGTTGAGAGTCCGCCTGCCGATGCAGGGGAACCGGGTTCGCGCCCCGGTCTGGGAGGATCCCACGTGCCGCGGAGCGG
>NC_041232.1:68806187-68832350 GCF_002837175.3 Physeter macrocephalus
TGTGCTCCGCAACGGGAGAGGCCGCAGCAGAGGGAGGCCCGCGTACCGCAAAAAAAAAAAAAAAATAAAAATAAATAAATAAATAAATAAAGACACAGAATCACGTAGGCACAGATGGAAGAAGGCCGTGTGAAGGTGGAAGTGGAGATTGGAGTTACGCAGCTGCTGGCCAGGGAACCCCCGGGGCCACCAGAAGCTGGAAGAGGCAAGAAAGAACACTTTCATAAGGCTTCACAGAGAGGACGGCCCTGCTGACACCTTGATTTCAGACTTCCAGCCTCCAGAACTGTGAGACCATAACAGTTGCTGTTTTAAGCCTCCCCGTTTGTGGTACTTCATTGTGGCAGCCTTAGAAAACGAATACGATTTCTTTCTCAGTTTTACCAGGAACTAGCTGTGTGACCTCTGGGCAAGTTTCCTAACCTGTCTAGCACTCAGTAGCCTCATCTGTAAAATGGGAATAATGCCAATACCTGCTTCACAAAGTTGGCACGGAAATGAAATAAAATAATAATATAAATTAATTAATTTAATTTAATTCAATAAATATGATGCTTGTCACGCAGTAGCAGCTTATATAAGTGCATATAGTGATGATGGTGATGATGATGAGCCTATATTGCATCCTTTCTAAACGTCATCAATGATGATAAATCTTTACTTTTTAAACCAAAAAGGCATTTAGAGCTGATTGTGTGATAGGGCGGACCACCAGGCTGAATTTATATTGTTTTAAAACAGAAACATGATCTGACTTTTAAATAGTAAGCGTGGGTGTGTAAGCCTGCAGGCATTGGAAAAGCCCTAGGTGGTAATAAATGTCAATCTCAATGGCCCATAACAAAGTGATTTGAAAAAGAGGCAGATACACTGGGGAAATTTGCCGTCATGAGTGGCACACCCACACATTGCCCCACTTCTGAATCCACAGAAGGGCAGAGCTGCATCTTCTAACCCAGTGGTTAAAGAGAGCAAAGGCTGAACCTTGGTGACACCTTTGCACGCCACCCACATTTCACACAAATGTTCCTCATCCCCTGTAGCCTGTGTCTCTGAAGTACCTAGAAAAATGCAGAGGCCCAGCAGGGTTAGATATGGGTATTAGCAAGACAGGAAAAGATTTTATTTTAAGCACACAATGTTCCTTTTTGGTGGGAAAGCATTATTTCAACTTTGGCAAGTTCTTTCCTGATAGTTTCAATAAATGAAAACCCAGGTATGTTTACACCTATCACCTGGTTTGTCCAGGTGCTTTGAAAGGTGAAAAGATGTTATCTTCCTGAAGAAGAAATCGGTACTCTATGCTGCAAGAAGCGCATCCTTTTAAGGCTGCTTGGTGGTGGAAATATCTCCCATGTACAGCCTCCAGAAAACCATCTTTTCTAAAATCCTCTCTTACTTGTTAGAGGGACTTCCTGGTGCGAGAAGAGTGCCATCCTATTTACAGTTCATGGGCTGACCTTTGATAAAAGGTAAAACTCTAGTTTACTTTTGATTAAGGACAGAGAATCAAAAATTTGAAACGCTTCCCAAGCTCAAAAATCAAATTATAATCAAACAATCCATCCTTACTTATGAGCACTTCCCCCCTGCTTCTCCCTAAGCTGTGGGTGATGTGAGTCATAGCTTTTGTGCCTTAGAGAGAAAAATAAATACGTATTGAGCGCATATTATGTTGTGGTTCACTGCTAATCCTTTCAACACACATTGTCTTGTGTCGTTCTTGCTATATGAAGCATGGATTATTATTCCCATTTTATAGGTAGAAATGCAATGTAATAGAATGGATAAAAATAACTAACCTGCTTCTACTGATAGCACAATTCAGGATGTGCCTACTGGTCTTCAGTCTCCAAAGCCTTAAATCTTTCCCCAGTGCTATATTGTCCAATCTTGCTGGTTACCCAAGACTTATACTTTGGGAAAATATATAATAGGATGTAATGAAGGGTCAAAATGCCAAATTCCACCTGTTAAATGCTACAGAATTTGGAGAAGAGAATGATCTGGCGCACTGGAGGAAGCGAGAAAGGCACATGACTTTGACAGAACTCTGTTTTTCCATCTAATATTAGGCAGCGGGTCTTTCACTTGCCTCCCATGTCAGCAGGAGAAAGAGGAATGTATTCATTTCAAATGCTTGGGATTCTAAGGTAAACCATGGAGCAGTTCAGAGAGTGGGGCATCCTTGCCTACATAAACGTTTACTGTCTGCATTCTAAAAACTGTCTGGGCCAGAGGGCTTCCATCTGGTTATATCCTGAGATAAAAGGCAATATCTATGTTAGAAATAATAACAGAGACAAGACACAATACATGTGGAGAGTCACAGATGCTGGACTTTCTGGGGTAACCAGAAATGTCGCTGTTAAGGGCTTTTATTCATGGATGTGTTCATTTAATTATTCGTTCATTCATTCGAATATTTATTGAGAGACTTAAGTATTCCAGAAACTTCTATTATAATCTTTTGTCCTTATTTTCTTTCTTTAGGAGTGTTTTGAAATCTGCTTTCTTTCTTGGAAGCCCTATTGTCAGATTGTTAGAAATGTTGGTTCAGAAACATAAGTCAGCAAGACTTCTACATGACTCTTGTATGAACTGCCAAATATGGAATCCAGATTCATGGTGATATATTCTTAGAAAGGGTTATATTGAAGGAAAGCCTCCATCCTCTCTCTTCTTAATCTCCATCAATTCTCCTTAAGGCCCTTGACCCTAAGAAAAAGGTTCATTTAAATTCTCCAGAATGGTACCATTCAAATCTATAAAAATTTCATAGTTGGAAGATTTAATAAAGAAGTACTCCACATTTAAGAAAAAATGAATTAGAAAACTTTGAAAAGTGGCTTCTTGAAGCTTGTTTGTTATTAGTTTAATCACAAAGACCACATGAAAATTTTAATTCTCTGGAACCAAGCCTAGCCACTAAAATGAGAAATGTGACAGTTATGCCTTGGAACTGCATTAGAGTATCAGAGCAGGGGAAGGGCAGCTGTTGCAAAAGCAATAATAACTGCTTGCCTCCCAATCTTATGTAATCATTAATAGACTCCTATAAATCACAAGACAGGAATCACTCCTATTTTTAGATGAGCTTATTAAAATAGTTTGTTTAGGTTTCACTTCAATGCACAAAATATGAGCAGCAAAATACTTCTCAGATCTGGCAAGAAAAGATAGGCCATAACTTCGTCCACTCCAGAAATACGTGAATTGTTCATTCATTCATTCATTCATTCATCCAACAAATACTTATTGAATGCCTCTGATGTGTTAGGGACTCTTTAGGCATGGGAGATACACGAGGGCATAAAATCCTCTTGGAACATATATTCTAGTGGTGGCCAAAGAGTAGATGAAAATAGAGGCAATCAACAAAGCACAAAAGCAAAATAGACAGCCTTTCAGATAGTGGTTAGTGTTATGAAGAAAAATAAAGTGAGGGTGTTTAGGGAGCGCCAGTGGTCGGTAGAGAGAGAATTGAGGGAAAGCTTCATGGAAAAGGTGACACTTCCAAGGATGTGAAGGCAATGAGGCAGTGGGACATGCAGAGACGGCATGGGTGGGGTGGAGGGGAGAGAACGTCAAGAAAAAATTCTAAGAAGGAGCATGTCTGAAAGCATTCAAGTCACAGAAAGAAGGCAGTGTGGCTAGAATGGAGTGAATGAGGGGTCACATCATGTGGAGCTCTGCAGGCCAGTGGAGGGGAATGGTCTTTTCCTCTGGGTAAGATGGAAGCCGTGGGTGGGAGGGGGGCAGATTTATCAAATAAAAACACAGGATACCAGTGAAATTTTTAATTTCTGATAAACAGTGTGATAGAAAGAACAATGACTCCCCCCAAATGTCCACATCTTCATGCCAAGAACTTGTTACTTTATATGGAAACTGTTACCTTATAGGCCAAAAGGGACTTTGCAGATATAATTACGTTAAAGGTCTAGAGATGGGAATATTATCTGGGATTAGTGGGGTGAGCCCAATGTCATGACAAGGACCCTTAAGAAACAGAAGAAGGAGGCAGAGGAGTTGGAGAAGCAGATGTGATGGGCCAAGCTGAGGTTAGAGTGATGTGATCGTTGCCCTTGAAGATGAAGGAAGGCCTCACAGGCCAAGGAATTCAAGCTGCCGCAATAACCTAGGAAAGGCAAGGAAGCAGGTATTCTCCGAGAGCCTCCAGAAGGAACTCAATCTTGTCAACACCTTGATATTTAGCTTCTGATCTCCAGAAGTGTAAGATAATAAATTTGTGGGGTTTCAAGCCTCTAAATTTGTGCAAGTTTTTTATAGCATCAGGAAAGCAATACAAACTGTTATAGCAATAGGAAAGCAACACAAAGAAGTAATTTTTTAGCGTAAATATGTCCCATGAGACTTTAGAGACAGTTATGCTGAAAATTGTTCATTATTTATCTGAAATTCGAATTTAACTGGGCATCCCATATTTTAACCTATCGTGGGAGTTCAGAAACTTGACCTTCTCTTATTTTCATTGTAAAAGACTTACTCTGGCTCTGGTATTAAAAACAAGGGTGGGAAGGAAGGTTAAGAAGCAGGGAGACCTATGGGAGGGCTAGCACAGTCATCCAGATGGAAGATGACAGCGGCTTGGATCAGGGTGGCAGTCGTGGAGGCAGTGAGTGTGCCCATCTGCATCTTGTCCCTAGGCAGGTGTCTTCACCCTGGAATTTCCCTTATGCCCGGCATTCTTCTATTAAGACTAAGCAGAATTTAGTTTTGCAACTAATTCATGTGTCTCCAGTGACTAAAAGCCCCCAAAGAAGAGAAGGCTAGACCCAGAAAACAGAAGTAACACATGGAATTTTCATGTGTGCAAAGCATGGATCACCATTTCCATTCTTTTCCTGCCACCCCAAAACTTGTAAGCCATTTAGAAAGAAGGCACCTGGAGCACTTATTTGTGGATGTTATTAATCTTTCCAAAGAGCAAAACTTTTTTTATTACAAAGACCAGAATTTTAGTGTACAGGTGGTTTCCTTGGCATAAATACTTCCCAAATACACATTAGTCTGATCCATGGCAAATCTTGCTAGCTTTCTCAGCTGGTCTGAAGAGCATCTTACTCCACTCTTTTCTATCCTTGGAGATCTTTCTTCTGACTTTCTTCATGAAAGACTTAGGAGTCTGGGTGTCCAAAGAACTAGAATATGAATTCTCTTATGTTGTCTATAATTGTTCCTCTGGTCCATTTGGCTGGGAGGGTACATTTTACATTTGTATTCAACTCTGCTTGTCAGTGGATTCATGTAAGTGGGTTGTTTGGAGACTGCCATCACTAAAATCCCCCCTGCCAAGAGAAAGTGAAGATGTGTATGAATGAAATTGCTATGCAGATTAGGCGAGCACACTCAGGTTCCCAGGTATCAGCTTCACCAAGGTCTATGGTTCTTCCCCCCTGGCTCAGACACAGGTTTTGAACTGGACAAGTGGAGGTTCAGTCTCATCTTCATCAGTTTCTCAGCCAGAAAGAATGAAGGTGATGGTAGCTATCACAGAAATTGAACTGATTTAAGTATTTTCCCAGTTCTAGTCTACAAATGTTTATGCTGCCCATTTCACGGAAAGCATTATACCAATTATTTTACAGATGAAAGAGATACAACCTCTACCATCATATTTATAGGCAAAACAGGCAAACAACTAGAAGAGCCCCTTATATTTGGGAGTCTTCCACCTAATCCGTCTTCTCTGCTTTAATTTTTCTCTCGTTTTGTTCTGGAAGATTTGTCAACAGATTTGTCACTTGTGATCCATTCAGGACATTTGTACAAGTGTGGCGATGTGACAAAGTCTGAAAAGTGTGCCCAAATCAGGCAGACTCTCCAACGAGACAAGGTTATCGTATCGGTCAAGTTAGCAACCGCTTCTGAGCTCATTTAGGACATGTTATGAGGTACCACAAATAAAAGGGTATAAATAAAAGGACAAGCACGTTTCTTTCCTCTCAGGGATTTGGATTCTAATTGAAGAAGAGAATTATCAATAGAATGCAACCACTAGAAATGTATGTAGGCAAAGACAAAAATGTCGATCTTTGGAAATGTGAACTGGATTGGAGAGAGGTCAGCACCATGTGGGGAAACAGGAGAGAGACTGAAAATGGAGAAAAGATGGCTTTGGGCGGGGAAGGGGCAGTGGGCACCTTTCAGATGTTCTTCTAAAGGCCCTATTCCGGCATCTTCTGGAACTCAAGTCGCTGAGTTAGCCGAATCTTTCTTTGCATCGCTGCCTATGAAAGGTTATATCTGTAATGAACCGGTGGTCTCTGGGAAGTCTCACGTGTGTACCGATCTTTCCTGAGAATGTTCTTCACGGTGTCAGTTCACAAATAACACCCCTACAGGGCTGCATAAGAAACCTAGCGATGAGTCATGAATTTTGCTTTCTGACACAACCCTGGTGCTAATAATTTCATTTCAAACAGTTTACTTAAAATCTTGAAAAAGGACCAAATGATCACAGCATTTAACTACATACTAAAGAAAAAGAAGTTCCCTCCCCAGGTCTGCAAAGTATCACACATTTGGCATTCCTTGTTTTGTTGACTGCCTTTCTTTCTCAAGATATGGATAAAGAATATGCCAGAGGCTGCAGCATTGGGAAGTTTCATCTCCTTTTAACATGATCAAGACGAAGCCAGTGGAGAGCTTGAATTAGGACTTCACAGCCTGTCCATGCTGCTGAGATGCTAGCTCTCCCTCCTCACCACTTCCCTCGTCCTCTCCAGCTCCCCCCATCATCCTGTGAAGCCATCAAATGGACCAGATGGAGAAAAAGAACTCCTACCGACCTGCTAGCTTCACCTGAAGAATTCTATCCACAGGTGACTCTCCTCTGGTCCCACTCCTGCTTGGGCCATCTTGTGAGTCATCAAGTCATGTTTCAGGTCAGTGCCCGATGGCTCCTATTGCCTCATTTCCTGACTCCTTTAAAACCTTGCACCTGTATTGTATCCATACAGGAGGTTTAAATTAATAGCAGCCTCGAAGAGGATGGGCTGACCTCCCGGGTTTCCCAAATTAATTTGGAAGTTGTAAGGCTTTAAATCATAACATACTTCCCTGGAAATGGTCTGTTCCCCAGGACATGTGAATATGCTAAATGGAAAACAACAATTTTGTCTGTTTTTCTTTTTTAAGAAAACAGAGGATGTGACTTAAATGCCTCATATTTCAGGTTGGACATTGGAGAAAAGGTAAGAGGCTCCTTCCCTAGGCGTTGTTAAAGATAGTGACTCATTTTTAAATGACTCAAATCCAAAGATAGAGTTTTCAAGGATTTGCCAGAGAAACAAAATGCCCACATATGTAATAAACCTTCACAACAGTACTGCTCTGTTACTACAGGTTTACTATTGTAAAAATCACTGTTACACATAAAAGCCTGGAAAAGACAAGAACATGAAAACGTTTTGTATTGAGGACCACATGATTCAATATGCTACATTCATATTTAATTTTATTTCTACAAACATTTATTGAGTTTAAATGCTGGGTGCTAGGGAATCAGATATCAATTAGAAGCAGCCGCTGCTTTGGGGGATATCCAGCAGCAAATCCAATTGTCTCTTAGGAGGAGAAAGCTGGAAAAGGCCTCCGAGATCTTATCTTAGCTCTGACTTATATAGATGGGGATTCAAGACTGAGAGAATATAAGACACTTCCACAAGGACACACAGGTCTAGAACTTCAGCCTCCTAAATCCTGCTCATGGATCTTTCTAGAAAGCCCAATTTTGTTCATCAGAGACACAGGTGGGTAAAGTAGAGAAAGCCTGGTTTAGAATGAGTGGGCCTCAGTGTCCGCCCAGTTCCACCATTAACTAGCTGCATGTATCCACAGGTACTGGGTCCCTACCTGGGTCCAGCATTTCCTCCCTAATGATACAGATTGGCTGGAGGGCTTCTTAAATATGCTCACAGTCGGGAGTCTCCCCTGGAGATGCTGACTTCGTTGGTATGGATGGAGGCCCAGACCTCCTCTGGGTCTTATCTTCAGAAAACTTGCAGAAACACTGGACCAGATGAGCTCTCATCTTACCCTCCAACTATGAGAACATTTAAAGTAAAGTGAAATCAAAGAAGATGCGACAACACAAACATCAGTGTATCCAAGGTTCTTGCTTCTACAGGACGAAATCTCCTACCTAGCTCTATTACAGTGATCAAAGTTCTTTGCCCACTGATCTGACCAGCTTCTTCTGGTCTTCTGAGGGAAATCCCTCCCAGTTATATATGTGGAAGACTCCTAAAATTCATAGAAACTTCCAGTTACCTGCAGACCATGACCTATTATAGAATGATTTTCCTCCATGCAAATTTGGGGTATACATGAACATGTGGGAAGAACATGTATTTATATATTTATATCTCAGTAGAGAGACAAACGCATCTATTACCACCAAATTTTGCCTAGCCTATTAATAGGTTTGGGGGGATTTTGCTGTTATTGTTGAAACAACAAAAGCAAAAATTGTATTGGGTTGGCCAAAAAGTAACATCTTACGGAAAAACTGAGAACCAACTTTTTTGGCCAACCAAACACTTGTCTTTCCTCTTGTTTCTAAGATGAATTGTTAGTGTTTAAATATGCTATTTCTGATAGACCAAATACTGCTAACAAGGATAAATGAAAGCCTTCAGTTAAACACACACATCGCTGGATTAAAATCAGAAACGTCAGTGCAGGCACGAGTCTGTGAACACACCCAGGCCACAGGTTTGTGACTAACTGATTAGTTAGAGTTTTGCCAATGTAGAAGCTCCACCCTGAGGCTCTGGCTGGTGGCTCCATTCCCACTCTTTTTCCCTCCATGAGAAGGTTAGACAGATAGGACTCATTTAATAGTGACGGTGGGATAATCTATAAGCTTTGCTTTGTCGTTCCTTCCCTTTCTTTGAGATGCAGGATTAAAGACATTGATTTCTGATATGAAAGAAGATCTGGCTGATGACATCGTTCTGGAAATGTCTTGGCCTGAAATATCTGACAAAGCCAAGCAACAGGCTGGGCAGGAAAATCAGAGAGAAACAAGAAACTCGAATAAGTCAAGCAAAACCAGATTCCTGATGCCTCTAAGAATGTGTGTGTGTGTGTGTGTGTGTGTGTGTGTGTGTGTGTATTTAGCTCTGAGTTTCTTCTTCTAGTATACATGGATCTAACTGTCCCTTCTGTCAGCAGATAATTACCGACTCCTCCTCTGTGCTAACTGCTAAACAATGAGGGGGTTCCATGAAGGTAGAATAAAGAGGTGGTAGTCCCTCCTCATGAGGAGGTAAGACTACTCACCACTTACATTTCCTCATTTATAAAATCGGCATGGGGGTGAGAACACAGCAGTGAGGGAGGTAGAATGAGCGCGAATCCAGAAACAGCTCTTTTCCCAGGGTTGTGCCTCACTCACTGTGTCAGTTGGGCCTCAGTCTCCCCATCTGCAAAATAGGAAACACTTTCAATCATATGAGTCAACGATACCATGCAGCACAGAGGACTTTGTGAAGAAGAACCATTAATGGTCCCAAAGATATATGCAAATGTCAATGTCAGTCATTTTCTTGGGATAACTTTATAGGGTCATTTATAGGACTTGGGAAGGATGAGATGTTTGGGTTTTTAGAGGTGGATTTTTTTCTTTGTTTCTTCCTTCCTTCCTTTCTTCGTCCCTTCTTTCCTTCCTTCTTTCCATCTTCCTTCCTTCCTTTTTTTCTTTTTCTCTTCCTTTCTTGTGAAAGGAGAAGGGATGTGGGTACCTTACCCTTGTCTTTTCTTCTCGCTGTTTTCTGAAGAAGGTTCTGGACCCTTGCTCTGGAGATACAGTTATTACAGAACAAGTCCCTTGTTGGCCTCATGACCTGTAACAATGCAGAGACAAGTCTCCAGGAGCTGATTTTAGAATTCAAACCCCAAGCAGAAGTGGTAGATTTAAAATTCTGAGCCCAGCACAAACCTCTTCATTTTCAAGTTCATTTACCCTTGGCAACATGCAACCTCCTGTTTACTAAGAGGGGGAAAAAAGCTTTTAAAAGGCTCATTTAAAAGGCTGAGGAGTCTTTTGGGATCTCCAAAAGCTCTTTAAAAACATATTTTGATGATACAAGTGTAAACAAATCAAAAGCATATGGATTGAATTTCCCTTAAATTACACAGGATTTTTAAAATGATGGGAGGGTGGAAATGTGTTTGGAAAAATATGTTTTTGGTTTTACTGACTCAGAAACATGGGAATGAGCTGAAGCTTTTGACAGACCCCAAATGATGGCAGGTTTGTCCATCATCTGTCTTTGAGGGTCTGTAGTCCTTTACAAGCCTTCTCTGGTTTCGTACCCAAGGAGTGGAGATTTCCGTTAGTGAAGGCTCACAGAGAGGAAACACCAAAACCATGCATTGTGAGTTCTATCTTTCCCTTGAGCAAAAGAGCCCTATTTCATGGGGGTTGGCAATGCAGACTCCCCTCGGACCAGTGAAAAGGATAAGTGTTCATTTTGTAAAATACAAGTCTGTACAGGGCTGCACAACCTGGACCCAGTGCCAACGTCAGCAGCCAGGCTGCCATTCTGCAGCCCCCAAGCTGGGAGCCACCCCGAAGCCTTTACCCTACGCTTTTCAAAGTCCTCTGCAGAGTCACCTTGTCATCATTACAATTCCTTATCTTTCGACCCAAACACACAACATGCCAGAAAAACGGGGGTCAACAAGCTGGGCCACTGCCTCTGAAGGGTTGCTGATGCCAGGATTTCAGAATAAGGGAATAAAAGCCAAGAATACGCAGACAGAATGAAGAATGGTTGTGACCTTATGAATACTAAGGCTTCATCTACAAAGCAGAATGTTAACGTCTCTCATTTTGAGGCGTCCATCCAATCCGGTCCCAAAGGAAAATGCTTTAAACACTCTAGACACTTGCTCTACTTTCCTGTTTCCTTTATCTGAATATGCATGGTTCAAGAGCTAGAGCAATCCCAGAGAGCTTCTGGAAGATTCAGGAAGGTTCTAGGCGGGCTTGGAGGACCAGGATCCTCTGAAGACACTTACAGTCACCAGATGCAAGGCCAAACGAACCATCAGAATTACTTAAAGGCAAAAGAGCATTGTGCTTCCATTTTCACAGAATTATCTGAGAAAAATGGATTGGGTAGCTGTGATGAAACTTCATTTTGGAAAGTTTAGTCGGAAAACATGCAATTACATGAGAACTTGACTTACCTGAGATAAAAGGAAATTTTGCATCATTTTTTCTTTTTGAGGAAAAAAATCGACAAACATACCCAGTGCCTCTTTCGACACACACTCAAAGAGAGAAGTTAACATTACACCCCCTTCCTGTTTTGTTTTTTGTTTTTCTTTTTTCCTACTTCAGAGGAGTGATGTGAGAAAGTACTTTGGAAAAATAAAGGGCTCTCTAGTAAAAATAGCTGCTACCCCGACTTGTGTCTCGAGTCCTAGAGACTTCTGTCCCCTTGTGACAATGGTGAATGCCTAACCAGCGCATAATTTTAACAGCACAATTTGCATTGCCTGGGCAGCTGTCTGCCACACCAGCTCTTTATGAAATCCACCCATGGCATTTGACTCAATTACCTCTTGCAGCTGTGAATTCCACAGGTTGACCGCACTCTGCATGGAAAAGTATTTCTTTGTATCCGTTCCAAATTTATTAGCCATTTGAACCATTCCTTTGAGTGAATTGTATATTTCTAAGTGTTCATATATCACCATTTTAGGCCCAAGTCCCATTGGCCTGTATTTAATGTGCAGCTCAGAATATTAGAGTACTGTGTTCGAAGGATCTGTGTAAAAGCAGATCTGGTGTGTTGACCTCCACCGGAGTTTTGCTCAAAGTTCTCCAGCAGTGGACATCCTCCCAGCCCGCCAGCCTCACAAGCACATGATCACAATCATAAGAGGGAAAAAAACTTCAGGGACCTGGGATGGAACAGTTCAAATTTTTTCCATGGTAGAAATACGAGTTGTGGCCAGACCTGATATACAGAAACATCCCTAAGAGGTAGGTGAGTGTACTGCTTTACAGACGAAGAAACTGAGTCAGAGAGAAGAGAGGTCACCTCCCATAAGAGATAGAGGTAGTATACTGCAAGCACCAAATCCAAACTAGGCATTCTGAAGACAAGACCAGTGTTCTCACCCCTATCACAGAAGGCTCTACGTAAGAAGATAAGAGTAAGATTCATGGATTATATAAATTAATGTTTCCCTGGGCCAGTAAGAATGGACATTCACAGCTCCTTGGAGGTTGGCCCCAATCATTGAATGTCACGCTTCTTCCCCTGATGGGCACCTTAGAATAGGATGTGAAGGAGCCTGGGAGTTTCTTTCCATATCCTAGAAATAGACCTCAAAACATATGCACCAGCATGGACTTCCAGCATCTTCGTGTAGTCCGATAAATTACATTCTGGGCCATTTCTAAGTCTTGCCTCTCTGTCATCATCCTCCAGGTCATACCACATGGAGGTCTCTCCCCACCTCCACCCCAGGCAACCTCAGTTCCTGTCCTGGCCAAGTGTGTGATGCTGGTGGTCCCTTAACTTCCCTCACTGCCATCCTTCTACTGGAAAACAAGGGTGAATGTGAGATGGTCTCCATGTTTCCATGCTAGTGAAGAGCACACATGCTTCACTGTCAGAGCTTCACAATGCTAGCGTGGCTGTTTCTAAATCGTGACCACAGGCAAGAGCCTTAACCTCTCAGAGCTACAGTTCCACGGCCCCGTCACAGTGGAGAAAATGCCTATCTTGCTTTGCTCTTACAGTGATTAGCCATGATGGATCCAAAGTCCCCAGCCCTGTGTTCAGCCCATAGTAAATACTCGATATGTGTCAGCTGCTTGCTTTTTGCAAGTTTATGCTATACTTTAATAAGTGGTGCTAAAGGATGCTAAAGATACAACAGGCTATTACATCCTACTGCTTTTGAACAGGTGACTCAACAGCCTACTCTTAAAACCAGGTGTAGCAGTGATAAAACACAGAACTTAGGGCTATAGCTTAAACCTTTATTCCAAATTAATGTATGACCCAAGAGTAACTTCTCATGGCACACACCAAAATAGGGTTGCTTGATGAACAGAAAAGAGAGCTTTGTGCCAACACCCCTCCGTCCCACCAAAGGAGAAGAAACGTCAGTTGGAAGTGAATTTAATAATGACCTGTTAAGTTGGGCACATACGCTTCCATTCCATGTCAAGAAATTACAGTCTACACTTGCATTCAGCAATTTATTCTTTTTCTAAAAGTTTCTTTGCTGTCATGTACAGGCTATGTTTAGGGTTTAATGTTTCATGATGATTTTACTATAAAGCCAAGTAGAAACAACTATGGGATATAGGGAATCTATGATCTCCCGCATCTATAGGACCAGAATATCATTTGCCTTTTTAAATAATACAATTGTTTTAACCACATTTTTTTTTTTTTTTTTGCAAATTCTGAATCAGGGTATGGTTTTCTGATGAGAAATTAAAAACCTGTTGTCGGCAATTCAGAAAAACTCTGAAATGTTCCCAAATAGCATGGAGTCAAAGCACCATAACATTAAAAAGGTCTTTAGCCCTTGTTTCTAACATCAGCTCAAGCGGACCAAGTGACTTTAGACAAGTCACTCAACCACAACCTGCGTCAGACTGATCATTTGCAACAAGAGAGATTTTGAGCTCCATCCATACCATCCAACCTGGTGTTGACGTGGCAGGCTATTCGGCAGACAACCGAACAGTTACAACTTCTTTTTTCCCCGACCATTAGAAATCTAATTATTCAATAGATTTTATCAAAGCATCCTTACCCCAGTTTCATATCTGATAACCCCCACGGAGACTGAGTGTGTGACGTTCTTATGTTCTCAAGAAACAAGTCTATGCAATTGTAGACTTAAATTTAGATTTGGATACCAACGTCGGCTGAGTCTGCATTAAAAGGAAGACAATTCAGAATGCCTACCTGATCTGTCTCCAAAAGGACACGGTTTGAGACAGACCTGAAATTGCTTTTGAGCCTCTCGGTGCTCAGGTCTGGGCAAATCTAGGACTCACACTCTGCTCCTTTACTAACTGAATCATCCCGGACAAGTTGCCAATGTTCTCTACACATCCATTGAAAAAAAAAAAAAGATAATTACCGTATAATTTTTATATCATACAATTCACCCATTTAAAGTGTACATTTAAAAAAATAAATAAATAAATGAATATTTTTAAAAATAAAAAAGTGTACATTTGACATTTTTTAGCATATCCCCAGGATGTGCAGCCATCACCACAATTAATTTTAGATATTTTTGTCCCCTCTAAAAGAAATCCTGTACACATTAGCTGTCACTCACTCTTTCCACACACACCCCTTCCCAGCCCCTGGCAACTACTTTCTGTTTCTGTAGATTTCCCTGTGTTGACATTTCATATAAATGGAATCAGATAACATATGACTTTCTATGGCTAACCTCTTCCACTTGGCTTGATGTTTTGAAGTTTATCTGTTGTAATGTGTATCAGTACTTCATTCCTTTTCATGGCTGAATAATATTCCATTGTATGGACAGACCACATTTGGGTGGTTTCCACATTTTGTCTATTATGTGTATACTGCTGCTGTGAGCATTCATGTACAAGTCTGCACATCCATTTTTGTATCTACAATATTCTATTGCTTTCCTCACATGGCTATTTTGATTAATGTAAAAGCTCTTAATAAATTACTTGAAAGACAAACTTATCACCTTTCACGTTATCACTTGCTGTTCTCCACTTCCCTGATGGTACCGTCTCTGTTCCAGGTCCTCGAGCTTTTCCAATATTTCAACTGTCCCTTCACTTTTCACTCTACATTGAATTCATTTCTGAATCTTCAATATCTAGGATGTGTCTTAAAATCAAAACCTCATTTCTTCTCACTGAATATCATCCTCGCCGTTAACTAGTCACCCAACCACCAAGCTCGCTTCCTTTCTTCCTACGACAAAATTTTAGTTCTAGCCATCAAAGACTTAAAAACCCTAAATGGCTCTCCACTAAAAAAGGTAGGGTACTAAGTCCTTTACCAGGTACAAAATTTGCAAGCTACACACTTGGGTACATAAAAACTTTGACTTGATCATTTTTCTATAAATGAACTTAAATTATCTTTTAAGCCCCATTTAACCTACTGGCAAAATACTTGATCTAGTTATAGTCAGGCAGTAAATTCAGATACTTTATGATTTCCCACAGGCAACCTCTACCATCCGTGGTCCTGATGAGATGCCCCCCTCCCCTCTGTTCTCAGCTGATTCCACAACCTTGCTCTTCGCCTTTCCTGCTTAGAACTGGCCTTCTGTCAGTTCTGTCCTAAGCCTGCACCCCTTGCTGACACGGAGGGCTTCTCTTCAAGCCCAATACCCCTCCAGGCATCCAGGCAGGGAGGCACCTGCTTTCCACTGTCCAGTCACTGCCACCCCAGCATAGCAGGCAAGGAACAGGACCCCTTCTCAGAGAAAAAGCCACCTTTTCTCTCTCCATAGCGCCTCTTGTACTATCTCAGACTACCTTTATCTGGTCTATGCAGACAGGCTAGTTGAGCTCTTTACCGATTTTCTTTCCAGGACATTTTTTATATCATAAATTGAAGGCTCATATTCCCTTAAGTGTTTTGTTTTCCAAAACACCCAGCTCCTGGAAATTAGGAGCCTTGGCTCTCAGGGCCATTGTCTCTTCCATGAGTTTCAAGAGCCCTTTTTGGAATAGCTTGTTCTCAGGCCTGCTTGATTCCAACGCCTGGGCCCTTCACTGCTATGTTATGCTGCCTCCTGAGCTCTGGGGGGTATCAAGGGCTGGGACCCAACTGTCAACACTTCAGGCCCCTCGAGAGCCTGTCGGGGTACAGGGGAAACAGCAGGGAACTCCTGGCCAGAGCAGCTCCTCCAATTACATGAAAGTTGTTTTCCTTTTGAAGTTGGGGGTCACTGATGCTTCCCACCCCACGCAGCCCCGCCTGGCCATGATCGCTGATCTGCAGGGCCTTGTCTGGGTCTGAACTAACCTTCTCTTTGCAGAGCACCCTTCCAGAAGGTCTGCAAGGTACCAAATGAGACTGTCACACCGTATGACACATCAGCCCTAGTTCTGCTTCCTGGTGTCTGTGAGGTCTGGACAGGGGCCTTGGGGGCCAGAACCGTGAGAGTTAACTAAGGAAAGTGAAAGCACACAGGTGTGTGGAGTCCATTCTCAGGAAAGACATGGAGCAGAAACCATAAATATTACTAAATATTTAGTTATAATATTTACTAATAAATATTACTAAACTCCCAGAAAACAAGAAAAAGAAGAAGCCAAAAGGAGGCAAAAGTATAATCCTAGTTCATTGTCTGTCTTCTGATAAAAGTACCAACTGAGTTAAAAGCAAAACAACATGGTAGCCAATTCCACGAAGAGGAAAAAAGAAAGCCATATAAGAGTTTTTGTTTTTGTTTGAATTGGCTATTCCTCACTATTAATGGGAAAAGATAAAGGCTGTAATTTGTCTATAATCATCGTTGTGAATTCAGAAACTCAAGTTTCTGGTGAAGTTGACTTTCTGAATATCCAAGTTTTCGCTGCTCTCTCTTTTTTTTTTTTTTTTTTTTTTTTGTGGTACGTGGGCCCCTCACTGCTGTGGCCTCTCCCGTTGCGGAGCACAGGCTCCGGACGCGCAGGCTCAGCGGCCATGGCTCACTGGCCCAGCGGCTCCGCGGCATGTGGGATCTTCCCGGACCGGGGCACGAACCCTTGTCCCCTGCATCGGCAGGCGGATTCTCAACCACTGCGCCACCAGGGAAGCCCATCGCTGCTCTCTTAAAATGGTAAGTATCTAAATTGATTGGAACAAGCAGAAAAAGGATTTGAATTTTTTTTTCCTCTCTCTGTGTGTCCTTCTAACTTCTAACATAATTGAAAGATGAATTCATTTGGCAAGAAGTGCCGCTCAAATTCAAATTTTGTTCTCTCAAAGAAAGAGACCCAAACTGATTTTTCTTTGGAGTCAGAGAATAATGAACCATAGAGATGATACATTTTGCATATGGGTTTGCAAAAGACACAGTGTTCTTGTGGGGTTTTGTTTTTTTTTTTTCGGTCTTGAATGTGGGTCGTTGTAAAAGGAAGGTCATCTTGCAGGATTACTTCATTTGGTTATATCTCTTTAAAGACTCAAGAGCAACTCTTTATCCATATTATCTGGTGATAAATCCTCTGAAATTCCCTGCTAAAACAAGTCCCATTGATAGCCGATAACCCGGGCTCAGCCTTCTTAAGTTTTATGTCGATTAATCTCTGATACATGTTAATGATCTTTCAACTGTTTTATTCCTTCTGATGCTGGAGTTTTTATCATCTTAATGTGCTTACGGATAACCTAATCCATCTCTTCCTATCGTTGGGTGACCATTGCCTACACGATTTCTGAAATCTCCCCTTCTCTACCAGCTCACTACCCTCCCTGTGTGCCCTTGGAGAATTTGCTTGGACTAAACATTTTGGATGCTTGGCTTCAATTTCTTTAAGTTTCTAGTTTGAAGAAATCACCTTATCTTTTTAAAAAAGTTTTGGTTGCGCAGGTGTTTATATATTTAATGTGCTCACTCCTGCATTTGTATTTAATTGCCATTTTCCTAAGGGATGACATTTCCCCCCAGTTAATTTCTAATAACCCATTTTCACGGGCATCTGCCTGGTAGAGGCAGCAGCTGATTTAGATTACACCCAAATTTTCTTAACAGAAACCACTATTGACCTAAGTAAGCCTTCCTTTCACAACTCTGTCCCAGGCAGAACAACAGGTCAGTGGCCATCCAGGCCCTCAGCCTTCTTGGCTTAGCGAGCTGCTATTTCTAATGATTTCTAAATTGTTTTAATTTCTTAAAGCCATTAAAAACACACACTCAACACTTGTGCATTTTGAAAGAATTGCCAGAGTGCTCAGACCAACGTTTCCACTGACACAATATGACTGAGAAGGAACATCAAAGGCTTGCAAACGAGACCACTGAAAGCATTCTTGCTTCTCCACCCATCGGAGCTCATTGTCTAAAACAATGTGATTTCCAGAAGAAGCTGGCTAAATATAGGCCCTCAGAATTCTGGCAAAGTTAACTAAAGCAGCATTTGAAAGAATTGAGGCTTTGCTACCTGGGAAGAAGATCTTAGCAAGGGGGCGTGGAGCCCCCTTTCTAAGAGGTGGGTCTTACATTATGTTACAAAAAGAGGCAATATGGTCCAGGTTCAAAATCTATACTCAAAACATTGGGTTCACAGACTCTAAGGCTTCGAAGGAATTTAAATGTGTCTCTGGGGAGGATGTACCAAATTCCAGTATAACTAGCTTAGTGGGTGATTTAGAATTCAGGAAATGGGCAACAGGGTGCAAGTATACCTTCTGGTAGCTTCCAAATCTTCATGGGAATTTCAGCTCGACATGGGCAATTGTGTGGAAGGGTGATAAAGGGACCATGCTGTATGTCAAGCATGTAGCTCAATACTTGGCAATAAGTATTGGTCAAATGAGTAAATGAATGAATGACTGTATGAGCCAACAAGTTTGGAGTTCAAACATAATAAAACTAGTTGTGAATGTACCTATGTGCCCATTCTTTCTTCCTTTCCTCTCTCATTTTAGTAGCGGTATACCTTTCCAGCAAAAAATTTATCTTTCCTTGCCCAAGATTTAGCCTTCTACCCATACCTGGGACCCCATTCACTTCTACCATGTTAGAGACCTTACTCCAAGAACTGATCTTTTCCCCCTGCATCGTCGATGACTCTCTTTCTCACGTTCACACGCCATAATGTCTACCCCTGTAATCTCGCTCACTGCTACTGCTTTGGTTTGAATCTTCATCATCTGTTAGTTTGAACTATTTCAACACTCTCCTCACCGAACAACAGCTCCAACAATGCAAGTAGGACACAGTTCCTTTCTTTGTCCTTGTCAGCCTTGCTTCCTCCGTATTTAATTCGTTCTTAGTAGACTCCTCCTTTATAGTTGTAAGATGGTGGCCAGCAGGTCTTGGGGTGCTTCCTTCTCTGTCACATCTACCAGGAAAAAAAAGCATGCCTTCCAGTATCTCCAATAAAATAAGGACAAACTTTTCTCTCGCAGGTGTCACTAACACCTGAGAAATCCGTCCCCCTGTCTCTGTCTCTGATATGCCCATTCCTGAGCTAATCACTATGCCCAAGGAGTAAATAAAAAGCTTATGGCTTTAAGACAGTCAGGTATCACCTCTAGAACTAGAGGTGGGGACAATTTCAACCAAACTCAAAGGCAAGAGGGGGTGGGTGAATTCCCCAAAGAGAAGCCAGAGGATGTTGGTGGGAGAAGGAGATGGATGCTTGGGAAGCAGGCAACCAAAATTGCCTAGTGCAGGAGTCAACAGAACAGGATCGACAGCAGGGCCTAAGACCAAAAATCTGTTCAGGTAGAAAGGGGAAAAAAAGAAGGTCAGAAATCATGGGCAGAAAATTGAGTAAAGGCAGAGAAAGCAGTCAGAATCTATTAGAGCATGAAATAAGTCAAGTTCCTAAGATTCAGTTGAAGTAATAGTTACTTGAGCTGACTATTCCTTAGAATCACCTGGAGGAATTTTTTTGTTTAATACAGATGTCTTGATTCCATCCCCAGAGATACCTGTTCAGTTAATCTGAGGCTCTTAAAATGGACAGCTGCTGTGTGGAGGATGGGCTGGCCTGAAACAGGGGGAAGAGTCACGGAGGGATTCTTGGCTGGAATGTCTGGCTGAGGAGGAAAAGTACCAGTTCAGTTTACTGCACCTCCTACCCTCTGATGGGGGTGGGAAAGGAAGGCAGGGCTGCGTGTTTCTTTCTATTGGGCAAACCACAGCAGCAAGTCATCAAGTCACTTTGGAAAGGTCACAAGCAGTGGGTTGGCAGCCGCAACAGGTCCAGAATGACAGCCTCTTATTTCCCAGGTACATTGACTTGACGCCTTTGCCCGAAATAGGTGAATTCAGAGCTTTTCATAAAATATGCAATGTGGCCCATAATTTGTCAAATATATCTCATCCATATAAACTGTGGTAGGTAATAACAACGGCTTAATAATGAGTCTGTATGTAAACTTTCACTAAGAAACTAAAACATTTAACAATTTGTCACTTATTTCCATTTTTGCTAGATAGAGCCCAATATTATATTAAAAACTAAAAAGACTAGAACAATTCAGACGTGGAAGAGGGGGTTGAGGGGCAGTGAGGTGGTACTCTGTTCATCAGCCCTCACTGCAGAAATCAGCCCAATATATGTTTTCTTCCTATCAACTTTAATGACCCTTTTCAGCCCCTGATAAAAGATAAAGGAAAGAAAGGAACATGAGGGTTTGGAGGAGATTTTGCTGTTTCCAACAAGCAAAAGGAATGAAAATACTAAAAGACAGACTAGAACTCTCTAAGCCCTTTCCCCCTTCACTCTTCCCTACCCTCTGCCATCCAGCATCAGTCCAGGTGGGGTGAGGTGGGGGCTGCAAAATAACGCAGGTCCTACTCTGCCCCTTAGGGCCCCAACATGTGCTTCCAACCCAAAATCTTCCAAAGGGAATCTATCTCCGTGCTGTTGGATGAAAGATGAGAAACACAGTAGCTTCTGGTGAATTTTGTTATGTGTCCATTTCCAAAGCCAATTGTTTGAAGATTTTTTTCTCCCTTTTAACCCATCTTCTTTGGGCTTCTCGCCTTCCACGGGGAAGAATACACCCCAGACGGCACCAGTGACTCTGCACTAACTTTCCACTCTACTGAGTCCTTCATTACATTTTGGCCAAAGATCAGCATTGATCTAGGTTGTTGCCAGCTGTGCAACAGCTGTGCAATTCAAGAAAACCACAGTGGGCTCAGGAGGCTAAGAGACTTTATTAAATCAGGGGGAAAAAAAGCAGTTCGGGGGTTCTTTCTTTCCCTCTCAACCTCCTCTACATACTTCTCTCCAAAATCGATGACGTGGTATGTGGTGACACTCAGGTGTCACACCTCTCCATGTTTTAATTAAAGAGTTTCTATTTAATTAAAGAGTTTCTATTTCTGTTAGGAGGAAGAAGCCATAGAGACGAAAAGCTACTCGTGTCCTGTTTGGGAGATGGAGTGGGGTGGGAAAAGTTTTCCTCTGTTCCAGCATTCAGGAAAACTTTCAGTGGGCAATCTCTTTTCTCCGAAAAGTCGGAGACTAGATGGGGCTCGTCAAAGAGGGGGCTTGGGGGATTGAAACAGAGCTCTTCAAGTTGCCGAGGCTTTGTAGTATGCAGACAACCTTAGAACCCTAATCAAATGTTCCTCCTTGAGTCCAAAATGCATGAAAAAATTATAGAAAAGGCCTTTCTAATACATTTGATAATAAACCCACTAGGATAAGTCAAAACATGGATTTATGTTTTATTTGCAATACGGTATATAGAAGGTCAATAAATGAAGGCTATATTTGTACCAGTTACTATTAGCCTAAAATGAAATAAAGCATCTAATTTGTAAATCCATGAGAAACATATACATTCCTCAAAAGATAAATACTCAGGTGAATTCTTTGACTTTAATGAGGCTGTAGTGGTCATAGCCAGTACAGTAAACAAGATTTTTCACACTCAAACTCCACCTGTAGTGAGAAGTATAGCACAGATGTGGTTTAGAGCAGATGTGGTTTACAGCCTTCCCGCTATGTTGTTGTCACCTCCGAGACCTTAGCTACGTCGTCACTTTAACAGTGGCACGTTAAAATTGTTTCCTGCTTGACAATGTCAAACGTGAACGTGAAAATCACATGGCATAGGAGATGCAATATTTTCCCAGCAATATCTCCCATCCAGTAAACTTTCAAATAAGATTACTGGGAGCTTAGGGATAAGTAGAATACCTGGTTATTTTGTAGGAAACAAAGGTACCATCTTTGCAGTGTAAAGGTGATGTCATCGGTAGAATGGAAGTTAGGAGATATTCAGCTAGAAGAGGAGGTGGATCTGCTTCTCAACCTGATTGAAGCTGGGCAGGAGCTGTGTGCATTGCAGGGTGGGCAGCTGAACTTTGGGGGTGCCGCCTGTGGCTGTCCAAGAAAGAGATACTGACCAGCCCTTGTGGGAAGTAAGTCTATCACCAGGAACTAATTAGAACTCATTTGTTAATCTGTCTAGGCATCTATTCTTTTTTTTAAAAAAGCAAACATCCATCTTGCTTTAAAGATCCGTGACTATTTTCCGAGAGAGATAGACATATGCTGAGTTGTGGCTTCCAGTTCATTTTACATTTAGTACAATGATAAATTCAGATCTTTGTCTTGTTTTGACAAGTGAATTTTTTGGTGAACAGAGGGGAAACAGTCATGAACGTCTATGTTTTTAGCTTAACTTACAGGCTGGAGACAGGTTTAAACTTACCCTAATGTATGCATCTCTCCTTACAGAACTTCTAAGAGTTTTCTGAAAGAGAATGCTGAAGCAGTTCGTAAAATTTTTAAAGTTTTTCATAAGTTCCTTAGTCAGCATTTATCTTCATATTGAATGTGACTTTAATTGCCAAAAAATGCATGAATAAAATAATAGACACCCACCAGAGACTGGCTGCAACCATACAACGCATGCCTTTTGCTATAAATGACCCATCCTGAACACTTTAACGCTTTGCCATTCTTCTTCTTCTTCTTTTTTTTTTTTTTTTTTGTAGTTGATTTCATGCACTCTTTAATCATGGTTCCAGGGCTATTATTGCTTGGTCATTTGAGTAGTCTGTGGATAGATAATGAACATGCGGGTCAATCGGAGAATCCAGATGGACGCTGCCTCTGAACTTCCACCCACATCTTACCCACCACTGCTTAAGTACTCCTACCCACGCTACAATTTTCAACAGCTACGTTTTCCAGCCCCACAGATGTTTAGCAGGACTGATTCATTCACTTGAGTAAAATAAAATGAGTCAGGGATCTGACCTAATGGACTTGACCCTGCTCTTTGTTTCTTGTAGCAAGTGTATTGCATTTGTATATTTAAGGTGTCCTAATGCCTCTTGGGAGTGAACTAAGGACAGACTCGGTGAGCTGACAACACAGGGAAAATCTATGGGGTGGTCTTCTGGGCAAGGCTAGAAGAACAAAGCTACGATCAATGATTTCCAGTCACTATGCAGGTAGGAAAGCACTACTCCATACCCAGGTAAGAAAGAAATCTAGAAGGAAGTGTTCTTGCGCAAGATCTAATAGTACTTCCTAATGTGGTCTTCTGGTTTGGGGTCTGATCGGCCCACACTGATGTCCAGGAAACTGACCAGAGCTGATGAAGCTACTGAGAGCAGCAATTACTGACCCAGGGAGAAACATGTAGGAGTCACTCAGAGGCAGAGAGCTCATCAGGAGGGCAGCCCACTACATGCAGCTTCCTTGAGAGGTGGTGGACTGCCCATGATGGACCTTGGCATTGGGATTTCCTGGTCCAGCCTGTGAGTGACCTCCAGAGCCCCTGAAAGCAAGTGGATGCCAGTGCCCTGGCATCAGTGGGGCCAGAGACAAGGATGTCAAAGCACTGGGGTCAAATAAACCATGTGGTTGGAGCTAGAGTTCTCCTCACACGGGGGCTTGGTGGTGGTCAGTCTGTACTGGGGTCGGGTGTATTTTCTAGGCCTGGGAAGGAGGCAAGAATTCCAGATAACAGTAAGAGCTGGCCTAGGCCTGCCAGCGGGTAGGTTCATAAAGCTCCTCTGGCAGGAAGTTCACCTCCTTTTTCGAGAGATGAACATCAGGAGGAAGTTAGCTTTTATTCGTTTGCAGTTGATCTAACGTTTGGGCATCTGCTCTGGATGCCAAATACCTGGGTATTTCCTTGTTGCCTCCACAATACTGAGCAAGGCCTGCCTCAGAGGCTTATAAAAGACCGGACTTTATTACATCCTTTAGGAAAAAACTCTCCTCTCCTCCAGAGCTCCGTCTTTGCCCTGTGATTCAGTGTGTGTATATGTGTGTGTGATGTGATGTGATGTGGGGTGGAGTAGGGTCAAAGGCAGGTGGTCCCTTGTACCAATTCTGACCATCTTCTCTCTTAGTCTAATCTCTGCCCGACCTGAATCATTTCTCAAAAGGACCTCACACTGGCTCTGAATAAGTTGTCAAAGTTTGTTGAATCATTCAGCAAATGTTATGAAAATTAAACTTGTCTCCCTTCCTCCCTGACCAGCCCCCCCTGCCAACAAGTGAACCCAAACACCTCAGTGTTTCATGAGGACATTATGCTAGCGGTCAAAGAATCTCTGGATGAGGTATCCAGTCTCTTCCCCACCCCAGAACTATAGGGATATCTTCAACTTTCTTACGATCTACATTTTGAGCATTAGACATTGATAAGCCCAAGCCTCCTCTCTCTAGCCAATTTGGCCTTGCCAAGTCAGTTGACATAGGAGACTTTGGCTCACCACCATGGTCCTTCTGGAGAGTCCCTGTAACATGGAAAGGAGGGGAGTCCAGGCGGGGGAGCTAAGCTTCCATGGAAGAAAGGGCCTAATTGCCAGCAGGTGTTTGTGACAGGAGAGAATCAAAGCACCTTCTCTTCCACTTTCCAACACCCCATAAACACACACACACACGCACACGCACACACACACACAATGTCCCAACTTTCAGTGTCCAAGGGGCTTGAGATGTACAGTCCAACCACGAACTTACGTCACTTCCCTCCTTCCCATCTCTTGGGGGCAGGTGGGATAAGGGAGGGGTGGGGCGGGGGGAGTAGAGAGACAGGCAACCCTGGAGCAGGGGTCCCCTTCTAAGCCAGAGGTAGCAGCCAAAACACCTTTCAGTTCCTGATAAGAGAGTGAAGAAAGAAAGACCCTTCTCTACCCCCTGAAATGCCTATGTGAACTTTTAAAGGTTCAGGGGTCTACCAACCTACAGGAAGTGGTCTACCAACCTACAGGATGACCAAGAAGAAGCAAGAGGATGCAAGGAAAAGAAAATGTGAAGCATGATTTCCTTAATCCTTTATTCATCTAGTGATCAACCTTTTCGGAAGCTACTAAATGACCAAATATTCTGCCACGTCCTACATATACACACATGAACCAATGGAGTAGCTTCTGCCTCCTTAAGAGCTTAGAGTCTCTGGTTGAGCAAGGCTATTTGGCTGCCTGCACTAAAAGCTGCCCTACCTACCCCCTACCCCGACATTCCACCAGCCTTAAAAGTTCTTGGTCTCATAATCTTGTACCTTCAGGAAATATCTTCAGGAATTTTATAATGAGAATGAACTTTCCCTCCTTCCCTCCACCAGTAACATATAAATCTATTGTTCAACTTTGGGAAATGCTACCATCAAAAAAATTTATTACGTAGGAAAGTAGAATATTGCCTAGAGAAGAAAAATCATGTTACAGACAATGCTCTCAAGGAATTTATAGCATCACAGCCTTAGAGGAGGCTAATAGGGTGATTGGAACCATATCAGCTGGCTAATAGGAAAAGAGCAAAAACATGAGACGATTTCAGCAGAGGGAAAGAATCATAGCCATCAACTCAGAAGCAGTGGAGCAGCTTGTTCCAAAATCACTATAAATTCTGTAGGGTGGCTCATCTACAGTTTCTGTTTGCTTTAGATTTTTCAAGTACCAATTTCAATATGCTATCCCCTCGTTCCAAAGAACCATTAAAATGTACCAGAAATTTGAATATGTTGGTTTCTAAATTGCATCTTCTGGGCTGCTTCTCATTCTTGGAAACAGCACATGAATTTTTTGGTTGTGATTTAGAAAATATCTTCTTCAGAGATTAAACCATTCGAAGTTCCGCTCTAAGCTTAATTCAGTGAAGACCACAAAAAGAGGATTGGATTGACTCTAGAGCTAAGTTGTCCAATATGGTAGCCACTAGGCACATGTGGCTATTGAAATAAAATACACACCAGATTCCAAAGACTTAGTACTCTTTAAAATGTACAGAATTTCATCAATAATGGTTTATATTGATTATATTGTTGAAATCGTAATGTTTGGGATATACTAAGCTTTTTACAAATGTATTAAGTTAATTTCACTTATCTCTCTTTGCTTTTTTTAAATGTGGCCAATTAAAAATTGTAAAATAGGGCTTCCCTGGTGGCGCAGTGGTTGAGAGTCCGCCTGCCGATGCAGGGGACGCGGGTC
>NC_041232.1:68832559-68849620 GCF_002837175.3 Physeter macrocephalus
CCGCGGAGCGGCTGGGCCCGTGAGCCACGGCCGCTGGGCCTGCGCGTCCGGAGCCTGTGCTCCGCAACGGGAGAGGCCACAGCGGTGAGAGGCCCGTGTACCGCAAAAAAAAAAAAAAAAATTGTAAAATAACAGATGTGGCTCACGTTCTATTTCTATTGCCTAACACTGTTCTAGAAGTATAATCTAACCTGGTATTAAATAAATCTAATTTATTTATAAATCTATAAATTTATTTATAAATCTCATTTAGTGGAAGTCAGTTAATTTAGGATCTGAAGCCATGGGTTTGCTAAGCGCACTTTGGTAGCTGAGAAGTAACTCAGACTTGAGGAACATCCCAGGTGCCATGCTATGTAGAGATTTGTCATGTGGCAGATGGCACGTTGCTTGGGACATGGGAAGACTGCCCTCTCATTCTCACACTGTCTCTGACTAACTGTGCCCTTCAGAAAGTTATTGCATGTGTCTGGCCTTATTTACCCGTCTACCAGGTAAGGAATTGGAACTGCCTTATCTCTAGGTCCCCTCTGCCTTGCACATTCTGTTATCCCAAATCTTCTCTGTTCACACCACGAGGGGACATGACAGTGATATTAATCAATTATAGGTACTGACCAAACAAGAAACCTCAAACCAGGTTTGAGGAAAGGCAGTGGTATCCGGTTTCCAGTTTGTGAGAGATAAAAGAATATGCTCAAACTCTCAGCTACCAGATCCCTGACACTTTGGCTGAAGAGATGTGCTCCATCTGGGATTCGCTAAGTTGAGTCAGCAAAGACTTTCTATTTCCCTGAAACGACTTCCTGAAGTCATTTTTCACAAGGTTCCAACTTTCTAAGATGTTCTGCCATAAATGCCTTTGCTGTCAGCAGGCAGGGAGCCTGCCAAACTTGGCCTTCCCAGGACATTCCGCTGTGTACGCCCCTGTTCCCATGAAGGGGAGGACCATGTATGTTACCACCCTTTGGAGAGTACAAATTATTCTCCCTCCTCCTTTGATCATATACAAAGAATACTGTGCTCAGTCCGAGTGCCCTTGCAGAGCTGGGCACACTCTCCACGTACTCTCATTGAGAGACGGGAGACACAGGACGTTGCTAAACCAATAATCTTGCTTACTATTGAAAAATCAATACGCACCAAATAGAAAACAGAGCTGCTATGATGAGCAACAGAAGAGGATGGGGGGCGGGGATGCAGAGGACTTGGAGATACCGAATCACAGAGGATGTGAAAGCCAAGTCTTCACCAGGTGCCCCTTGCAATACTTTAGGCTTGATCACCCCCTCCTTCATGCACACATTTTCATGTGCTCCATTTATCATAACAGCGTTCTATTTTGAAGCCCCAATTTTTAAGATAAACTTCTTTTTTAAACCAGTCCAAGTGAGAACCAACCAGCTGGTTCAAAAGAGAAAAGCCCAAACTTACATTCCAGATGGAAGGTTTGGAAGAAAGGTAGAAAAATGGAATTTTAAATGATTGAGAAAGGAATGGGCCGAAAGACCCAAGTTGGCTTCTAAATTGGGGGAATTGTCAAATAGATGTTCTAGGTGTTATGTACAAAGCTTAGCTCCTCTTCAGTTCTTAGGGCCTTGGGAAACAAGAACAAAAGTGCTGAACTCCATTACCCTGCATCCTAGCAGGTCCTCAATAGAAGACATTTGCTTATCTCTTATTTTATAATGGTGAGTACAGAAATGTGAGACTAGAGCTATTTCTCTCTGTAGCCCCAGTGCCCAACACAATATCTGGTCACAGCCATGCAGGAAATGTTGAATGAATGAATGAATGAATCAATCATATAAAGAGTAAGACTTAAAGCCTCTTCATTCTTTGCACTTCAGCAAGTCTTTTCAGCTCATGTTTTAATTTCTGACTTTCCAATGGTAAGCAAATATCATGTTGGGGTGGAATAATATTTGTTCTGAGCTTCATGTGTGAAAAGAGTGCTCACGGCCCCCATCGCTCTTATGATGAACTTGCAATGTGTCCTCCATACCTCTTCTGTTTTCCTTTGAGGCCGGTGACTTGCATGTGGAACATGGCTCCTCCACATTAACTCCAGCATCAAGATCGCCAGACTCACTCGACTTGAACTAACCCCTCCATATTTAATCACTCACAACATCTTGTGCTTTAACCACACGAACATCAACCCTGTGCAACTCCTTGTTTTTCTCTCTACTGCCACTGTTATCAGCAACCACCAGACAAGATGGTGCCCTCTTATTTCTTGACCAATAGTTGTGCTACTATTTAGCAACTACATTTATATGAGTTAGTGATGAGTACATCCATCTTACATGTAGAAGTGTAAGTTTCTTGTAGAAAAGAATAATTCCTCGTCCTCATCTTTTAATTCTCCCTTTGTACCAGCAGCGAACAAGAGCACAGTGCCTTGGCTAAGTAGATACTCAATAAATGCCCATAGACTTGAAGAACTAGACACTGGTGCTAAATTTGTCCCTGTCCCTTTCAAATGGAATTTTCGTGCTGATTTTGTCTTGCCTTCCTACGTCTGTCCCTCTGTGCTCTACAGGTCTGCATAACCGTGTTTCTAAGAAGGTGCCATCTGCTACTGTGAATTTACAATCTCTTTCAGCAAATAGGGAAAGTAAATAGGGAACGCAGAAACTATATTTCTTCAACTGAAAAACTGACACAGCGCAAATGTGCCCTGGATAAATAGTTTCCACTGAGGTGCCCAGTCTGAAGTGGAATAATTCTGGGTATACCT
Organism: Physeter macrocephalus; assembly: GCF_002837175.3. Taxonomy (NCBI): domain Eukaryota; kingdom Metazoa; phylum Chordata; class Mammalia; order Artiodactyla; family Physeteridae; genus Physeter; species Physeter macrocephalus. The sequence goes on from NC_041232.1 coordinate 68,835,303, forward strand.
TGTTTCACCCGGATGTCTTCCTTCTGAAAGACAACCATATGAAAATAGAGCTTGTCAACTGATCTCTGATTTCCTGGAGTCACTCCACATTCCTTGATCTTTCAGCGGAGTGAAATGCAGGAAATTTTTAGCTAGAGTCTTCCTTCTCCACGGGTCCATGGAGAAACCGCTAAGATTCCCATGCATAAATTTATTCCATTATTACCTAGTCTTCAGATTGCTTGGGGAATATCAAGGATGCTTCTACACACACCAAGTACTCAGAAAGTACATTTTGAAAATAACAACATGTTAGGAAAATGAATCTCTCTCAATGGTCCTCTCTCAATTAACTTTTCTCATTGCGATATCCGGGTGTCTTAAAGATGGTATTAGGTCAATATCAAATATTGGATGTAAGATGAAAAGCTTATTAAGACTACCATTCTCTCCATGAATAATATTTACAGATTGTCGGTACGCCTAAGAGCTTGTTTTCTGGAGTCAAACCCACTGAATTCAGATACTTTTTCTAAACATTAATACTAGTGAGTCCTTGGGAAAGGAACTTGGGTGCTCCAGGCCTCAGTGTCCTAGTCTTTGAAATGTTGATATTGATAGTCACCGCCTCATAGAATTTTGGAGAACATTGCACTGGGCAATTGCATGTTGAGGGCTTAGCACATATTCAGTATGATTAAGTCTGTACCTCTGCACTATTGTTCTTATGAATAAAAATGCATTTTAAATATCTGTAATGATTTTTATTGTTCGTAAAGGCTCACCCTCTTTGATTGTCTTAATCTAGTACTGTGTAACTTGGAACCACGCTGCTGCTTCTTAGATTGGCGATATAATCAGAGGCTACAGGAAAGCACTTTCTATGTTTATCATTTATCTTTGCAATTTGGAGCTTCTGTTGGTCTTCCCAGGTCTAAAATACACTCAACTATGTGTAAAGAAAGCCAGATTGAAGAAATATTCGCTGCCTTATTGAAAGGGTTCCTTCGCTCTTGGCTGGCAAATGATCAGACTATTTGACCTCCGACGGCTGGTGAATTTCAGCCTCATCTCATGCAATTCACCTCATCCAGAAAAAGACAGCCAACTTCAAGCGCAGGTGCAGAAAATCCTATCAGTCTCAGCAACTTCAAGTGATATGTTTGCATCTGCTTTCTTCCAGAGGAATCTTCTAGAGAGCGGGGGCAGATTGCACTTGGGAACCTTTTGAAGATTATCTCAGACTCGTCCTCATTTTGAATACCTTGTTATCACCACAGAGCATCTTACAGCGTAAATGATTTCCAGCCGCCTTTGTAGAAAATGACACAGTCTGTCCTGCTAGCTGTTGAGCGGGTCCTGGAATGACTGTATCTTGTTAGTGGGGGTTGATTTCACTGACACTTAAAAACAACAAAGGCTGAAAGTTCCCAGACTTGTGAATTCAGCTCCTTTGATGGTGGGTATGAGACTTTTCCCACTTATTCTTCTGTTTCTTTCGCTTTTCCCCCCTTTTCCTACTTTCTTTTTTAAACAGTCAAGAACACAAGTAACTGTCACCTTCGTATCAGAATTCAGAGCTCTAGAAGGCTGTTTATTCTGGGAAACACGTAGGTTGAGCATTCCTGAAATGGAATCAACAAAACCTGTGCACTCCCAGGTGTGAAGAGGTAATTGCAGGTGCAAATCGGGGATGGCACGAACAACAGGCAACTGAATGTAATAAGCAAGCTGCACCCCGACGCCTTGGTGCGGCTCCTTGGAACGCGTCTTTTTACTTGAATTCATTTGCATTTCTCCAGCATAGGAGGTGAATAATGAAACACTCTTTATATATTCCACCAGGCTCATCAGTCGATAACAGTTTTAACTTCAGCTTGTCCGTGTAACTCATAGGTGTGTGCGTGTCTGTGTTTGTGTGTGTGTGTGTGTGTGTGTGTATATGGCAGGTGGCACATATGGTATCAATGCTCCGATTTGAGTCTTTCAACATAAAAACTGCTTGTTTGAAAATTCTGTCAAAATGCAGGAATCTGAATGATTTCCAGAACTTTGTGGCCACACACGGACTAAGAAAGTGAAAGTCAAGAGAGTGTGGGGGAGGCATTCTGTCAGAGTTGTAGAGAACTTGACCTTCATTCCACGCCTAAGCTGATGAACATAGTACCACTCTTCTCATGATTTCCTTTGTCTTGCCTTTCTCCCACTCACCAAGCTTCTTTCTCCTGCTTTTCTCCCTCTCCTTCCCCACCCCCTCCCCCAAAATCAGAAGGGGCTAGCCCAGTTGACAAAGATGGAAAAGGATAAAAAAGAACTGAGAAAGAAACAGGAAATTCTCCAATTTCCATTTTGTCCCCAGGTCAAAGTCTGGGTAGGGTAAAACACTTTCTGGAAAGTTAAAGATAAAAATAATAGAATTCTGCTTTTTCGACTCCATTTCAGAAGACTGTATCGGAACCCCATCCACAGGGAAAGGCTTGTCCCCTCCAGGGTGTAGCTTTCCAGGGACTGGGAACACCAGAGCAAACCTTGAAGCTTCTCCTCACTGAAGCAGGAAGGTAGAGCTCACTTCAAACAGGTATCAGAAAATAATTGCATTTGAACCTCATGCAAAGATATTGTAAGAGACCATATTAGTTTCTCACGGCTGTTTTAACAAATTGCTACAAACTTCGTGGCTTAAAACGGTACAAATTTATTATCTTTCGATTATAGAAATCAGAAGTCCAAAATGGGACTCACTGGATTAAAATCAAGGTGTCAGCAGGGCTGCATTCCTTCTGGAGTCTCTAGGGAAGTATGTTTCTTGGCCTTTTCCAATTTCTAGAGGCCACCTGCATTCCTTGGCTCGTGGCCCCTTCCTCCGTCTTCAAAGCCAGCAATATAGCATCTTCAAATCTCTCTCTAATCCTGGCTCCTGTTCTGCCTCCTTCATTTTCTTTAAAGGACCCTGGTGATTACATTGGACCCACAAGATAATAGAGAATAATCTTGAGGCCAGCTGAAAAGCAAACAATTCTATCTGCAAACTTCTTTTTTTTAAATAAATTTACTTATTTATTTATTTTTGGCTGCATTGGGTCTTCATTGCTGCGCACGGGCGCTTTCTAGGGGGGGTGAGCAGTGTCTAGTCTTCGTTGCGGTGCGCAGGCTTCTCGTTGCGGTGGCTTCTCTTGTGGAGCACGGGCTCTAGGCACGCAGGCTTCAGTAGTTGTGGCACGCGGGCTCAGTAGTTGTGGCTCACAGGCTCTAGAGCACAGGCTCAGTACTTGTGGCACACAGGCTCTAGAGCACAGGCTCAGTACTTGTGGCACACGGGCTTAGTTGCTCCGCGGCATGTGGGATCTTCCCAGACCAGGGCTCAAACCCGTGTCCCCTGCATTGGCAGGCAGATTCTTAACCACTGCACCACCAGGGAAGTCCCTCTATCTGCAAATGTAATTCCCCTCTGCCATGTAAATTAATGCATACACAGATTCTAGGGATTAGGATGTCGACAATTCTGAGGGGTCTTTATTCTGCCAACCACAGAAGAAAAAAATAGGATAACTCAAATTTACAAATCTACAGAAAGTGGAGACATGCCAAAAACATACGGCCATGAAACAGAGAAAAACCACAACCTAATATTTCAATACGAGCTAAAAAACACTAAGAAAATAGTAGAAGTGACAAAAGAAAAACATAAATTATATTTAGAAAACCTCAGAGGGTAGACGGCTAAGCAACTCTGAGAAATGAAAAAAAAAGAAATACCGACAGGGCTCAGGAACAATTTAGAAGGAGAGGCAGGGAAAAGCAAATGAATGAAAAGGAAGTTTCAGAAATGAACCGCCTCCCCAGCCAGTGTTTCTGGAAGGCGGGTCTCTAAGAGAGAGGAGGTTCGCTCTGCCAAGTCATGCTAAGCCCTGAACTCAGCAGAAGCTGAGATCAGCCCATCACGTTCCCCCCTCCTCATCGGCACACCTCTCCACCCTCCCCTCCATGACAACTTTCTCCTGCAAGGTTTCATCACAATCTAGCTGTAGCTACGTAAGCGTCTTTGGTTGGCAGGAGAGAGGGGTAAGAACACCGAGTTCATGGCTCTCCTGGGGTAGCCCCTGCCCTGTGCTGCCGGGGATGTCTGGCTATTTGTCCCTCACCCATGCACCTACATCACTTCTTGCCTTGCTTGCCGTAAGCCGCCACAGGGTCCTACTCACTTTTCTATCATACCTTTGAGGAAAGTGGAATTTCCTGCCAATTAAGGGGAGAGACTGTGCCTTGCTTCTCACTGTGCCTTCAGGAGCCGGCAGGCTGCTCCGCACACGTGAGGTTGCACGTAACTGCACACACAGTCACAATGCAGTTTTGTTTAATAAGTGTTGAATAAAAGGGCGTTATCAACATGTAAACCAGACTGGAGATGCAGCAGCTCCACTGCAAGCTGCTTTGTAGGTAGCCTAAGACCAGGCTGCTGAAGAGGGGAACGACCCTCACAGTGCTGGTGCTTCTTGGGAGGCTTTGTGCAGTCAACATCAATGGCATAGACTAGGGAGTGAGGGAACCAGAAGAATTCACTGGAAAATACCTGTGCATCAGGACCAAGCCAAGAGACGGGTCTGTCGCCCTAAACTCTCTCCCCTAGACTAAGGCTGCATCCTGGTCTCCTAGTGTCCTCCCAGCAACCAGGGTGAGGAGGAATCCATTTTGCAGTGGCCCCAGGCTCTCAGCTTCCTGCCTTACTTCTCCGCTGTCCCTGGATGGTACACGACCAAAGATGACCAGACATGCTCTAAGGGAAGCTAATAACGGAGCAGAGCAGGGAGAGCACCTCTCAAGCTGCCCACGTCATCTGCTAGGCAGTTGTCTTCAACTGTCTGCTAAGAGGGCTGTTGGGCTAAGCCAATAAATTATAATGCTAAGAGGAGTGTGAATAAGCCATCGGTCACGAAAGCAGTCACTGAGCACCTCCTGTGTGCAAATCCCTGTTCTAGGCTGGAAGGGTAAACAGAAGTAAACACTTCAATAGCAAGATAAAGGTGAAGTGAGGAGGGCAAGGCAAGGGGGACATTTTTACTTCATATTGTTGAATAATCAACAATATGAAGTAACAATAATAATATTGTTGAGGTAAGCATTTCTGGAAAAAAAAGGAATTGGCAAGTGCATTAGGAGACTCTAAAAGTTCTAACTTTTAGATACAGTAACTTCAATTTTAGCAATGTATCCTACGGAAATAAAATAATTGAAGACACACGTTTAGAAAAAAAATACTCACTACAGCATCATTTAGAATATTGAAAAATAGTGATAACTTAAACAATAACAAAAGTAATAATTGACAAAATTCTGGGAAATCCATATACGGAATATTTTGTGACCTTTAAGTTGTACTTTTGGAGAAGAGTAATGACTTGGTAAAATAAATCAAACTTTTTTAAAAAACAATTCTCAAAATTTTAAACGCACTATAATCCAAGTTTCGATTTTAAACATGTATATGCAGAAAAAGCTATAACATGTCAAAATTATAATACATATTATCTGGAATTGAGTCATCTTTTCCTTCCTTCCTTCTTTCCTGCCTTCCTCTTTCTTTTCCGTGTGTTTTCTCAATTTTCTACAATGGGCATGAATTGATTTTAAAACCAGGGGTGGGGATTGGGGGAATGAAAGGAGAATTCCGTGTTATGATGACTGAAACTGCATCACACATTGTTTCACTCCCTTAATATCTAATCAAATGAACAAAAATATCCAAAAAAAAACAAACCCCAGAAAAATCTATCAACTGCCACCAAGCCAGGAAAGAACTAACCTAATATCTTAAACTTTGAAAGTGATGGCCTAAGAAAGAAACAGTATAGTGCGCCTGAAGTTAATATAATTTTGTAAATCAAGTACATTTCAATAAACAAAGAAGAAGAAAGTGAAAGAAACAGTGTATTCGAGAGAAGAGGTGAAGGAAGTTTGGTTCCTAATGTCACCCCCCTCCCCAAAGTTATATTATATGAGGTTGAAAAACCTTGAAAATTCTTGCTAATAGCGTCCCTGATTAAAAAATAATAATCGAGAGGGAGATTGAAGTATAGCATAATCTTCCTTCATTTCTGACTGGTGAAAAGAAATAAAGAAACTAAACATTAGAAAAAAGGAAAGAAAGGAACTAGAGAAAAGGTTCTATCTCTCACTGTAGGAAGTGAAATCTCCTGGGACTCATCTTGAACTGGACTTAAGACCTGAGAATATTCCCCATGTGAGTGAGATGAATGCCACGTTTAGGTGAATGCAATTTGTATGAGACGTTTAAGTGATCTCAGAGTAGAAAGCAAATCCAGGTATCCTAAAAAAATTATTTTGCCAGACCTGACCCTGCCATTTGCTCATATTACACAAAAGTGGGAAAAGTAAGAAATAACCAGCCCTCGCCCTCTCCCTTAGAAGAAGCAATGAGAGAGAGAAGAAACAGTGTTAAGAAGTCACTCATACAGGATCAGAGTAAATGGAAGTTTGAGAGGGGAGCTACGCAAGCATGAACAGAAGAGAGAGAAACAGCATGGCAATGATGTCACTACGTCCAGCATAAAAGTTACAAAAAAGGACACAGGATGCAAAATATATGTAAGACAACCCAGAAGAAGAGGAAGTCAAGAAAAGTCAGGAATATATTCACAATGTCTTCACAGCAACTAAGAACATTTAAACAAATTCAGCAAACCAATATCTCAAAGTTAAGAGGTTAAACAGCCAAATGAGATGAAAAGAGAGACTACAGAGATAAGGAAACGAATTGAGGATCAAAAAAACCATAACAGATATAAGAAATAGGAAACAAAATTTGAAAAAAATCTATCAACAACGTATAAAAGGAGCAGATCACCACAGTGAACCCAGGCTGAGAAAAAAAATGTAAAGATAAACATACTGGATTGCAAAATTAATGATGTACTTATATAGAAATAAGTAGTATCCCTAAAGCATAAAAGCCAACAAATGAAAAAGAAGATATATTCATAGATACAATGTTAAAATTAGATACAAAATTAACTTGACAGAAGCAGAAAGGGCACACCGTGTTACCAGAAAATCTAATAAACAACATTCATCACTGACATATCCTACTTATGTTACTAAAAATCAAGGGTAAAGAATGACTTCTTCAGTCATTCATATAGGAAAAGCAAGGGAAAATTATCAGTCTGAGCTAAAACTTGTGCAGCTAATACCAGAAAACAATGATATAAAGTTCTTGGGGCAAGACTGACCTGAGAATATCAAACCAGCTTGTATTCATTCAAATGAAAAGGAACCAGCAAAGCTTTCAAAAATTCAACAACACATGAGCCTTCCTCAAAAAGGAATTTTCACTTTAGTACATGTATCTTTTATAAAATTCAATTAAAATTAGCTGCACCTCAGTAGCCGTGAGAACACCTAAAAGGCGGATTTTGGTTTCTCATCGCCATTTTCTCCTAAAGCTAATAATGGCTCAGTGGAAATACGGCTGAACAAAGGTCTGTGGCAGGAAAAGTACAAGGTAAGCCTAGAAATCTTATGTTAGAAATCAAGGAATATCTCAAAGACTGATGAGACCTGTCCAAAAGGCCCGTGACTCAGGTTGAAGAAGCTCTCACTGGCCAAATATGGAACAATCTGAGCATAAAATAAAAAAAAAAAACCAATTGTGGTAAAGAGTTATAATCCTCTGAATAGAGAAAAAAATTCCCAGATTTATATTGATAACTGAAAACAGGGGATTGATGTACTAGCTAAAAATATAACATCATCAATGTCGTAATTTACCCTGCCAAGGATCATCAGTGGATGCTGAAAGCATCCACTAGAAAGTTTTGAGAGAGTAGGTTGTATAGACAATCTCAAACTATCACCCCAGAGTTCACTTAATTATAAAGGGAAAGATGTACCCTTACAATGGAGAAATCTGGTAATACCACTATGAAAAGTACTCAAATTCAGCATCACTGATAATCGAACAAACAGATTTATGTGCCTTCTTAAAGAGGCATTGGGAATTATACAATACCTCCCATATGGTTCTCCTGTCCAAAATGTTTGACCTGTATTCAATCATCCAGGTTTGGAGATATTCTACAAAGTACTTGGCCCGGAATCTTCAAATATATCAATTTCATGAAGACTTCAGGAGTTTAAAGAGACATGACAACTAAATGCGATATATGATAATAGATAGGGTAAAAAACAAAACCTCAAATAAAGAAAAAATTATTGAAAAAAATAGATAAATTTGATTATGGGCTGCCTATTAAATAACATTATTACAATAATGTTCAATTTCTTGGTTTGATAATGATATTGTTGTTTTGTAAAAAAATATTGAAACGTCTACAGGTAAAGAATCAGGGGAAAGTTTTAGAAAAAGTTCCTTGGTATAGGTACAGCACTTGGATTAGCAAATCAGAAGAAAGAAGCTACTTAGGAAAATTTATTAAGTGTGTCATGAATGATACACCATAGAGTATCTAATTCTTTGGAGGGTTACCAATGAAATAAAAGAAAGCTTCTGCTCTTGATAAACTAACCAAAAAGTGAGCCAACAAGCCAAATGGTAACGTGTAAGTATAAGAACATAAGAAGAAACTCAATCATCATCACTAGGAATTTACTACACACTCCTTGCGCCCCTTACTATGATAACTTCTTAAAAGTATGAAGTATGAATAATGCCCATGAAGTTTAAAGTCTAGTTGGCAAGACATAACTTGTACACATGAAACGATTTAAAAGCAATGCAAGACACCATGTTCTCAAATGCCAAACTCTGTGGTTTGAACTAAAAATGTAATAGGAATTTTTGGAAGGAAGAGATCAATGTCAGATGAAGTCGCTGGGAATTGGGGCTTGTGACACATTAAAACAAGTACAGAACTTGATCTTAGTGCAAAAGCTACCCACATGTGTGCTGAGGAAATTCATTAATGGGGAGTGTGTGATGAAAGCCAGATTTTATTCACCAGAAGAGCTTTCATGGTGGGGGCGGGGGATGGATTTTGAGCAAAATTTGAAGGAGAGATGCAAATTATAGGACTTGCTAAATATACGTTACAGAGAAAACAACCCTAGAGATCATCTTTCCAGGTTCATATGTTTATAAGCAAAGAATCTCAGGCCCAGAGAAAGGCTGTAGTTTGTTAAGAAAGAAAGAGGAAATTTGGTCAATGGCAGGAAACTGGGTGGGAATCCAGTGACCTGTTCAACTTTGGCAAGCCAGTCAGCATTTCTGAACCTTTGGTAACATGGCAGCTGGGATATTTTCCAACAGGATAAGGTGTCTAATCCCCTACCTTTGAATCTGGGCCCCCTTAGTGAAGTACTTGACCAAGTGCATGCAGTGGAAATGACTTGGTGAAACTCCTGAAGTTAGGTCATTGGAACACTCATCCTTGGAGCCCTGAGCTGTCATGTTACAAGTAGAACTACTCCGAGGCCACCATGCTGTACGAAGCCAAGTTCCATTGAGAGGTCCTGGAGGATACAAAATAACATAGGGAGAGAGAAAAAAGCCAAGGAACACCAAGGCTCTAGACACTTGAGGGAAGAAGCCATTTTTGAAGTGGCTCCTCCAGTCCCAACGGACGTCAGGTGGGTTATAGATGAATCTCCAAATCCATTCTGAATTTCTGACTGACACCTGTGAGTAAAACAAAAAAATTGTTTTTAACCACTAGCCTTTGAAGTAGTGTACTCCAAAGTAATAGATAATCCACTGGTTTCTAGTGTCTCTGATAACTTTATATTTTTCTGCTTTTACAAAATTCCACAAGATAAAAGTTTACAAAAGCTTGGTTAAAGAAGTAAGCAAGTAGGGGCTTCCCTGGTGGCACAGTGGTTAAGAATCCGCCTGCCATTGCAGGGGACACGGGTTTGAGCCCTGGTCCGGGAAGATCCCACATGCCGCGGAACAACTAAGCCCGTGCGCCACAACTACTGAAGTCCACGTGCCACAACTACTGAAGCCTGTGCACCTAGAGCCCGTGCTCTGCAACAAGAGAAGCCACCGCAATGAGAAGCCCGTGCACCGCAACGAAGAGTAGCCCCTGCTCGTCGCAACTAGAGAAAGCCTGCATGCAGCAACCAAGACCCAAAACAGCCAAAAATAAATAAATAAAATGAATTTATTTTTTTTTTAAAGTAAGCAAGTAGAGGGTAACAAGTTAGTTTGAATAGAACGGTAGTTTGTGGCAGAAATAATAGGACATATCTGTGGGAGATAAGAGGGTGCCGAAAATCAAGGTTCTTAGGTCACTTTCTAAGGATATGGAGCCTTATTTCTGGTTGGCAAAAAATATCCCTGTTTCCCTTCCATCCGTGTAATTGACTGTCTTCTCTTTGAGTCTAACTGTCCTTTTCTGTAATACCTGAATGATAATATTGGTTCTTCCCATCACAATGAGGGTTGTGACAGCAAAATATGGCTGTCACCGATGTTGTTCACCAAGATTTGCTAGCTCTTTCCACCTTCCAGGCACATGGTAAGATTGTCCTTCTGTCCTCCTGTGGTTGAGTGAGGCCATGGGATTAGATATTTGAGCATAAGTAACACATGTCACTTCCAAGCCAGAGCATTTAATTGCCAGTTCTAGACCTCCCAGCGTTCTACAGCAATCAACAACCGACATAGTCTGGGTCCATCATCCTAGATTCCTGAGTAAATCTGATGATCAAGGAGGCCAGCCAACCCATGAAAGACATATAACGTGAATGAGAAGTAAACCTTTGTTCATTTAAGTCACAGAGATTTTTGAAATTGCTCATTATTGCATCATGATATGGCCTATTCTTACTGATGCAACAAAGATTGGAAATACTCTTAGAAACAGAGAAATGACACAGAAGTATGATATATTGTTATTACAAAGGATAGGCTTCAGCAGGCTTCTGAGTAGGGCAGCAAACCATAGTGACTCCATCAGTTGTCTACTGCAAGTTTCTCTTGCTCCATCTTGATTAACAAGTCATGCAGCTTCTTGGAGTCAAATTTCTCTGTGTATATGATGGTGATGATGATCATGACGATGATTATGATAACAGCAGCAGCAGCAGAAGTTGGAAGAACATTCACTAGTTATTGAACACCTACCATGTGATTGGAAACCATTGCATACATGATTTCTAATCCTCACAACGTATCTGTAGAATGGGTTTAACCATTCGTGTTTTTACAGATATAGAAATTTAGTCTAAAGAAGTTTAATACTGTGTTCTTTCGATTTCCTTCCAATCTTTGGATCTCCACTTAGGAAAGGAAGTCTAGTGCTGTGGTAAAGAAAAGTGAGGGTCTTCTCTATTAAACCCATATAGAACGTGGCAAATGTTTGGACTACATCCTATGCTTGCTTTCATTGGTGTTTTAAAGGGAAGCTAAGACCAGCCGAGACAGCTCTGTATCCAAGTCATCTGGTACCCATGTGTGGAGATGTGCGTGCTTTCCTGTGTCCTTGCAAGATGGCACAGATATTAATTGCTTAATACGTAAGAGGCAGAGGCTGGGAATAATAATCCTCCATTCCAGAGCCAGCTTGGTTTTACCTTCTTGGGCCCCCATGTGCTACCCACAGGCCTCTTGGGGCTTAAAAGCACCAATAGGAGCGTCAGCCCCACTCAGGGCATGTGGGGCATGGCATCGAGGCCATAGCCCAACCTAATTAAGTACATATGGTAAACTTGAAGGGCAAAGATTTTCAAAATATCCCCAGCCTCACCCCAAACTTTGGGTGGCCCTAGCCCAGCCTGGAACTAGCATTTGCATGCAGAGATCTTAAATTAGAGCACATCAAATAATTCATTTCAGAGTGTTTCAGTATGGTCTAAGGACAATAAGACCTTTGGAAGGGTTGAGGGGAGAGGACAAGAAAAGCTCATACTGATATGATTCTTGTCGGTACGACGTGGATCTGAGCAAAATTTCGCTGACTCCGTCCCCTGCTCTCCTTGAGACACCAGCTCAAGCCTCTCTCTTCCTCAGGTTATCAACCCCCAGCCTTCTGTTAGGTCTCACCCTAAGCCTCCGATGTCACCCTCTCTTCCTGTCCTTTCTCTTAGGCTTCTGAAATTCCACTTTCTCCTCCAAGACATCTCCAGGAAATGAGATCTCCTACTCCACACACCTTGGCTAAGTTCAGAACTCCTGTATTTCAACATTACATCTTTCTTCCCCACAGTAACTTCCCTTGGCTTCCTAGACATGAACAGACAATTTCCTCATTTATTCCTTCAATTAATATGAGTTGATTGGCCACCCAATGTGCAAGGCAGTGGGCTTGGCAACGGGAATAGCCATGAATCATGGAGACACCATCCTTGTCCTTATGACACCTGCATTCTAGCAGTGCTGTACTGTCCCCACCTTCTCCACACCTCCATCCTCCATCCCCAAAGGATCCTCCCTCATATGCTTCTCTCTAGTTAGGTACCAATCCTTCTCAGAGGGGATCTGGTAAACCTTTATCAGTTTCGTTTTAGAGGAATAGCTGTTTAAAAAAAAAAAAAAAAAAAAGACTACACAAGGACTTCCCTGGTGGTCCAGTGGTTAAGGCTTCATGCTTCCACTGCAGGGGGCATGGGTTTGATCCCTGGTCAGGGAACTAAGATCCCGCATGCCATGGGATGTGGGGAAAAAGAAAGACTATATGCATTGAGTGTATCATATGTCTATTGTAAAAATATACAGTAATCTCATTGAATGCATTCACAGACAATGCAGAGTGGGGAGAGAGCACTGGACTCCAAGCAAGTTTCTAATCAGTCAGTCAGGAATTATTTTATACACACACACATATATACTTTGTGCCAAGCACTATTTTAAGTGCTGAGGATACAGCTAAGGAGACAAGGTACTTGCTCTCAAAGAGCTTAGATTCCAATAAAGTGTGAGGTAGATTAGTTGTGGCCTCAATTGTTCACAATACTTACCTCCATGTCTTTGCGTAGTACCTTCTCACACTAACTCTGGGTTTGGCCTTGTCATGTGTTTTGGCTAATAGGCTGTGGCAGAAGTGACACAAGAGGCCTTGCACGCTTCGACACTCTCCCTCAGAGCTCTGCCACTGCCACGTGAATAAGCCCAGGCTAGCCTGCTGGAGGATGAGAGAAGACATAGAGGAGAAGCAAAGTGCCCCAGCGAAGAGCAAGCCAAGCCATAGGGGCTGATATATGAGTGAGCCCAGCTGAGACCAGAAGAATTAACCCACTGAAATATAGATTTCTGAGCAACAAGAAATACATAATAATAAACATGTACTGTTGTAAACCATTGAGTACTAGAGTGATTGTTACACAGTATATCTAACTGACACAAGAAGGAAACATACAATAAACATGTAGACAAATTAATAAATCATATTCATTCCAGAATAAGACAAATATGAGGACACAATTTAAAAACAGTATAAATAAAATGGAGTAATGGAGAGTGAGTGATGGGGGGCTGGAAAAGGATAATTTGGTCAGCGTGGCATGGAAGGCCTAACTGAAGAAATGGCATTATGTTGAGATTTATCTAATGAAAAGGAGACAATTATGTCTGTGTTTGGAAGAGGTGGACATCTAAGCTAAGATGTGGACTAGGCAGCTGAAGCTCAGGGGAGAGGGCCAGACTGGAGATCTAAATGTGGAGTCACGGGATGAGTTGAGACCACCTAGACCACCTGACGAAATGTGCATTACAGAACGGTATCTAGGGTTCTGGAGGGTGTATTTGGGAGGTGGAGTCAGATTCACAGGGTGAGCAAAAATCAGTATTCTGAGATACTCATCTACGATGATGCATAGTATAGGAGGCTTGGACTTCTGAAGTTGATTAAAGAGTATGAACATGTGAGGCCCACTGAGAGTGTTTCCTGGACAGCTGAAAATGGAAAGCATGGGAAAGTGAAGATTTAGGGCATTGTCTTGTCTTGTCTGCAGCTGGAGATGTTATAGCAGCAGGGATGAAAGGCCTGAGGATGGCCAGTCACACCCTGAGGGAAAGGGCTGACTTAGGAGCCATGTGGTATATGAAGAATTTGAGGTGGCTGGTCTCATCACTACTGAATGGTTCCAGCAACCAGACATCTGGCTTGGAATAAGTCTACTCTCTCAAGCCTTCAGTTTCTTTCTCTACAAATGAGGGCATAATGTCTTTCTCCAACGGTCTGTATTCTTTAAATTGCCAGGGAAGTAAGAGAAGCATCTCTAACTGGTTCAGGCAAAGAGAAAATTTATTGGTTCAAATAAAGTCCAGGGGGTTGCTGTAATTTATAAGGACCTCCAACAGTATCACAAATCTCTCTCTCTCTCTCTCTCTCTCTCTCTCTCTCTCTCTCTCTCTCTCTCTCTCT